>NW_013665871.1:777677-781551 GCF_000517525.1 Limulus polyphemus | reverse complement strand
TAGAACGATCGATAAGACTTTCACGTCACGATTGGTCTAGAGAAATCTATAGCCAGTGATTGTCAACATTTTAAGCATAACAAAATGTGACATGATTTCACTGAAAATGATTCACTTATGTAAAAGTACATATAACGTTTTGTGAAAAAATCTGTACGTGATGGAGAAAAATGGATATCATTTTCAGATTCAACGTACAGGAATTACTGTAGAACATGTAAAAATGTCAAGACACTAAAACCATCACAGTTCTAAATTAGGGATGACCATGCTTGAACCAAAGTTTTAAATTAGAGATGATCATCTTTGAATCACAGTTCTAAATTAGGGATAACTATGCTTGAACAGCTGCTCTAAATTTGGAACTGCTATGCGTTTGTGTGAAGTTTTTAACAAAATTCTCAAGTATGTAAACTAGAAACACTTGTCTAAAAACTAAATCTACCTCCACGATTTACTGTCTGAATAAAAACTAACTAGTTTTAACGTGGAAATCCTCCAGAAATAACTTAGACAACTAAAAATTGTTCTTCATCTGCTGTTTGTTTTGTTTTTTGAAAAATAAAAGAATATTACCAATATTTATTTTACATTATTTTCTAAAATTTCAAAAACTCGTTATCTTAAACCTCTTCCCGTTGAATTTACTCAGAAGAAATCAAAATTACATCTAAACGATTCTACCTCTGATCTTAATGAAACTGTATGTGTCTAGAAACATCTAAATAATTCTGCCTTTGACCTTGCTGAAACTATGTATTGTGTGGAGATAAATTTACGCAACTCTGTCTCTGGCCTTGATGAAAATATGTATAGTGTCCATATATATCTTAATGATTCTGCTTCTGATCTTCACAAAAATATGTATTGTGTTTAGATAAATCTAAACAATTCTTCCCCTGGTCTTGATGGAACTATGTATTGTGTTCAGATAAATCTAAATGATTCTGCCCCTGGTCTTGATGAAACTAAGTATTGTGTTCAGATAAATCTAAACGACTCTTTCCCTGGTCTTGACGAAACTATGTATTGTGTTGAGATAAATCTAAAGCAAGTTCTTAAGCAAGGCTAACTTTTGATCTACGCCAATGACCAGCTAACTAAACAAAGTGTTTTCATACACCCAGAAATATATACACACATAAGTACATGTGAAAGTGGTAGACATATATCAGTGAGAGAGGTACTTGAATATATTAAAGAGTCGTTGCACCCAATGAAATAAAATAGAAATAGTGGCTGAGTAGAATAAGATGAATAAATATTACTGAACAGGTTATCTGTCATAAATTATTGAGGGTGATAAGCCTTCCGAAGTTATTACTCTAGCCTTTGTATGAACATCAAAATAACACCTGATATGGCCAGATTAATACACAGACAACGAAATAAAGTTAAAATTTACCCTCGCCCTTAATTTCAATGATGTAGCGCATAAAATCAAACATTCTCTTTGTCTAGTTCGCTATTATAATACATGTTTAATTGTATAAACGATCTTAACCAGCCACGCTTGATGTCTAACAAACATATGATACATTCTGACGGTTAGCTTTATGTCTGTGTGTGACACAGATTCCAAAACAAGCTTTGTATAAATAGAACAATGTCCATTTAAAATGGTTCACTGTAACAGTGTTAACTTGCTGAAATAACTGTTATAAAACTTTGTATGGATTCAAAATCCTGTGCAATACAAAAGAGACAGTTAAGACACTTGAAAAATATATTACAGTATCTGAAATTTACAGCCGAGTTTTATATCTTTTATTTCTTTTAAAGCAAAGCCACCGAGGGGAAATCGAACCCCCAATTTTAGCGTTGTAAGTCCGTAAACGTACCGCTGTACCTCCGGTGAACTTTATATCTCCTATCTAAAACCTTAAACTTTGAGGATTCTACAAGTGTAACTTCAAGAACAGGTTTATAATTAGTTTTGAAAGATATGCTGAGAATGACTGCGTTTCAAACAGAGTAAGTTTACTCGTCAAACATAAAATTTATATAATTTTAAAATCTGTAGCAATAGCCGACGGTAAAAGTTGAGGCTTCGGACGGCTGTCATCAACATAGTGCTGCTCGCGAGAGAAATGTCATTAACGTATACAAATACACATTATAAGACTTAGGGCGAACTCTTGAGTACATGAACTTTAATAGTGGAAGAGTTTGAGAAAACTTTATTGATTCGAAATGGAAATTTATTGGTAAAAAAGTAAAAAAAAGAAAGACACTCGAGCCATAAGGAATTACGAACTTTTGTAAAGACCAATAATCTCAGCAAATCGAACAACGTGGCTTTAAATTTCTAAAAGTATTCTGGATATTTTGTAGATATAAACAGCAAAGAGCTTTCCCTGATTTAGGAGTGTTTCCTGAAAATTTAACACGACAATGATTTAATGACTTAGTAAATGATCTATGTCTATGTTTGTAACCACAGTGATGACATTTATTTCTTATGGAGAGGAAGTAAATAAAATAAATGCCTGGACACAGTATATAGTTTCATCAAGGCCAAAGGGAGAATCGTTTAGATTTATCTGAACACAATACATAGTTTCATCAAGACCAGGGGAAGAGTCGTTTAGATTTATCTGAACACAATACATAGTTTCATCAAGACCAGGGAAAGAGTCGTTTAGATTTATCTGAAAATAATACATAGTTTCATCAAGGCCAAAGGGAGAATCGGATGTATCGAGTAGCATACTACCAACTCCCTGACTGACACCTACACCATGATGTATCGAGTAGCATACTACCAACTCCTTGAATGACACCTACACTATGATGTATCGAGTAGCATACTACCAACTCCCTGAATGACGTCTACACTCTAATGCATCGAGTGGCATACTACTAACTCCCTAAATGACACCTACACTGCGATGTATCGAGTGGCATACTACTAACTCCCTAAATGACACCTACACTGCGATGTATCGAGTAGCATACTACCAGCTCTCTGAGTGACACATACACTGCGATGCATCGAGTGGCATACTACCGGATCCCTGAATGACATCTACACTGTGATGTATCGAGTGGCATACTACCACTCTTCCTGAATGACACTTACACTGCGATGCATCGAGTGGCATACTACCAACTCCTTGAATGACACCTACACTGCGATGTATCGAGTAGCATACTACTAACTCCCTAAATGACACCTACACTGCGATGTATCGAGTAGCATACTACAGCTCTCTGAGTGACACATACACTGCGATGCATCGAGTGGCATACTACCAGATCCCTGAATGACATCTACACTGTAATGTATCGAGTGGTATACTACCAGCTTCCTGAATGACACTTACACTGCGATGCATCGAGTGGCATACTACCAGCTCCCTGAATGACACCTACACTATGATATATCGAGTAGCATACTACCAGATCCCTGAATGACACCTACTTACACTATGATATATCGAGTAGCATACTACCAGTTCCCTGAATGACACTTACACTATGATATATCGAGTAGCATACTACCAGATCCCTGAATGACACCTACACTATGATATATCGAGTAGCATACTACCAGATCCCTGAATGACACCTACACTATGATATATCGAGTAGCATACTACCTATGATATATCGAGTAGCATACTACCAGATCCCTGAATGACACCTACACTATGATATATCGAGTATAGTGTAGGTGTCATTCAGGGAGCTGGTAGTATGCTGATATATCGAGTAGCATACTACCAGCTCCCTGAATGACACCTACACTATGATATATCGAGTAGCATACTACCAGCTCCCTGAATGACACCTACACTATGATATATCGAGTAGCATACTACCAGATCCCTGAATGACACCTACACTATGATATATCGAGTAGCATACTACC
>NW_013665871.1:752616-776677 GCF_000517525.1 Limulus polyphemus | reverse complement strand
TATATTCTGTTATATTTGTGGTAAATTTGTTGTAGAGAAACAATGGCAAAACATTACAAAATTCGTCAAAAAAAGCGTATTACGCGTATTTTGGAATAAAAGGGTCCATGTTTTTTTGTGTGAATATGACAGCAGAGCATGAAATTAGCACTGGATAAAGAAGCAATGACTTGAGGAAGCAGTTTGTAAAGGCCTTAGACAAAGATGGCGACTGTTTCAAGTATCTATGTGGGCAATTCCCAGCTCTTTCAGAAGCGAAACTTAAAGAAGGGATTTTTATTGGGTCTCAGATTAGGAAATTGACTTTGGATGAACAGCTCGAAAGGACAATGAGGAAAGTTGAAGAAAAAAGTGTGGATTCCCTTTAAAGATGTTATTGACAAATTTTTAGGAAACAACAAGGACCCAAATTACAAAAATATTTTCAATAACATGCTCGATAAATTCAAAGAGTTGGGTTGTAATATGAGCTTGAAAAGTTTATTTCTTACACTCACATTTTGACTATTTACCTGAAAATCTCAGTTCCATCAGCGAAGAACAAGTGGAAAGGTTTCATCAAGACATCAGGTAAATAGAGAGAAGGTATCAAGGAAGGTGGAGATTCAACCGAAGTAATCAGTGAGTTTAACAATTCACGTATGTTTAATAATCGTGTGATTTTCTTTCCACACTGTTGATATTAATCTTGTTTTCTGTTGTATCCTAGGTTACAGTAAAGTCCAAGAAGATGAATAACTCTTGCTACAATTGCGAAGGCCGCTGTTCTGGATACACTCCGCATTTTTGGAGGTTTGTGAGTTTTTTAGTATAGTTGATTGAAATGGAAAGACGGCGGTTCAGTGTGCTACATTTGATGGTGGTAATTTTTATGACAAGAAGACATCTCTAGAGTTTTTAAAGCTCCTAATTTTAACTTGGAGAACCTGATAACATACACCAGACAGAATGGGGATTTGTAACTATCAAAAAATATAATACATCATGCAACAAGATACCGCAGGAACACCTTGTATCTTTATAATTAGATTTGGACATTTGTTTTTTAGTCTTTTTATTTTTGTTAAAAGTACATAATCATTTTAGGGTAATATTTACGTTAATAATAAATCCCTTTATGTCCTGATTTTTTCTGCGAAATCTTCGTCTTTTAGTCTCAAAACTACATGTTGTGGTCTTTCTTTTAAGTATTGCATCTGGTTTCAATGACCAACAGTAATCAGCCGTCATGCTGATGACACTTCTTAAATATTTAATGTACTACAGTTTTTCCTATCATGAGGGTGTCACTACTTATAACTTGTCTTTCCTTTCATGGGGATGATACTACTTTGCTGTTTATGATGAGCAAGGTTTTCCTCTCATGGGGATGATACAACTTTGCTGTTTATGATGAGCAAGGTTTTTCCTCTCATGAGAATGATACTACTTTACTGTTTACGATGAACAATGTTTTCCTCTCTTGAGGGTGATACAACTTGGATATTTGTTGTATTATTTTAAAACTCGCTGTGGTTAACGCTTCTATTGTTGCATACAATACTATTTGGCTGTTTGTTGTATTATTTTAAAACACGCTGTAGTGAACGCTTCTATTGTTGCAGACAATACAACTTGGATGTTTGTTGTATTATTTTAAAACTCGCTGTAGTTAACGCTTCTATTGTTGCATACAATACTATTTGGCTGTTTGTTGTATTATTTTAAAACACGCTGTAGTGAACGCTTCTATTGTTGCAGACAATACTGCTTTAATGTTTGTTGTATTATTTTAAAACACGCTGATGTTAACGCTTCTATTGTTGCAGACATTAGCAGTATAAGTTTTGAACATAAAACAAGATAATTATAATAAAAATATTGAATAAACCACGAAAAAAAACAAAATTGTAACTTCATCATCTTGTCAAAGATAAAAAAAATTAACCCGTAAGATTAAGGTTACAAAGTAATGACTAAGAAGGACATCTTGAAGTCCTTTTATTATCAAAATCACGAATACTGATTAACATTTTAACTCATATACTCTCTCTGTATTATGTTTAACCCAAAGAATTACTTCAGAATTTATATCTAACAAAATATGCAAGAAATATCCCACAGACACGCCAAACATATAGATGATATTGACTGACCTGGATTACGTGTAAAACCCTATGTCCCTTACTGGTGATGCTACAGAATAAAGTGTAACGAATTCATTTTTACCTTCGTGCATTCCGTATCAATCCCACTGAGTGAACTCAAAATTATTCACATGCATTTGCTTGAAAGGCTGGATAACTAGTCTAGGCCATTGCTTCTCAACTGTCTGAATCGTTCACCCAAGGGTTTTGTTTATTTTATGTTGTATTTATTCTAGTTGTAGTTTGGTATGTATTTAAGTCATAATAAAGAATTTTGCATTTTAATTTAGTACTTTTTAATCTATTTTTCAAACTGTGGTGAGTGAGCTGTTGTGAAAAACTTATAAGGGTGAATGATATTGGAAAAGGTTGAGAAACACTGGTCTAGGCTTAAGCAGTATAGGTCAAAGTTCAAGGTGCTGTCCTATAATAATGTGTACTAATGTATAACAATGTCCTAAACGTAGTTTCTTAAAAACTACTTAAATTGTGCACCAAACTTGGACAAAGTTTTAAAAATCGCATTTTGGATTGATTACATTTCAGTGAATAAATATTACAAAAAAAATTCCCAAATGTTATTATAAATATTTTACAAATTATATTTCGATGAAGAATATTAGGGCTAATTTAACGAGAAAAAAATTGGGCCTTTTAGGGACCAATGAAATTGGTACTAACACTTAACTTCTATCCTTGATCAATATCCAGAAAGCAATCGAATAAATTATTTGGTAGTTTGTTTCAGATTTTCACACAAACTACACAATGGATGTCTGTCCCCCTTTAAGTCCGAACTGACACACTAGATGGAAAGCTAACAACAGTAACTTTTGGACTACTCTAATCCAATAATGGAAATTCACCGTCACTCTTATAGTACACTCACGTCCCCAAAGTGCGGAGTGCATTTTTGTGGCAATAAGACGCGAACCATGGATTTTCAGCTGTATAGTCTGGGCATTTTATCACTAGGCCACGCCCGGTTCATAAAATAAAACGATATAATAACAAGTTAAAAGTAAAGAAGGTTTGTATTTGCCATGAATTTGTGCCAACATTGGACGAAAAGGTTAAGTTTTTACAAATGGATCAGTGAAAAGAAGACAGTGGTACAACAGACTACATGCATAATTAGCGATAATATTTTGTTTTCCATCACTTGATTCAATAACATGCCAATATTTTCTCCGAATATTTTGCCAGTACTTATGCTATTGCTAGTATTCCAAGCCGTATTTTACATGTTTATTTACTGGGATATTGTAAATGAGAAATAAACAAGAATCATTTTCCTCACTCGGACTTGTCCAATATTTCCCACAGTGTTGACGCAACTCTGGGTTTGGATTTTTTTCTTTTCATATAGGATGTTTCATGTTTGCTGCAACTACCAACACACAGTCGGCATCGAAATTTAAATCTGTGTAGACCTGGGAGGATCAGGTTCGTCTGAACCTCTTCCTCCCCCTGCATTTGTTAGTTTACAACTGATATTCTTTTAATTATGACATGTGGGTCACAGGTTATGCTATTGCATTTACTCTGACCTCTTTCAAGGTCATGTCCACGTATGGTAATCGAGAAAATATTCAATACAAGGAACACATTTTCTCTTTATTCGTTAATGAGTAAAAGTCACACACACCACGAGCAGTTCCAGTTGCGTTTCGCATATCTTTCATTAGTTTAATTAGCCATCACCGTTTCGTACTATACACAACCTTGAACGCCCCGCCAATAACTGCCCAGAACAAAACAAATGTTAAAGAACCCCACAGAGAAAGTATGTGATATCTTTATTTAAATATTCCATGCAGCTATGGTGTGGTGAGTTTTTCTCACTCGTCAACACAATTATGTTTGCTTACTCACGTAAAGGTAGCATTCTTATGTACGAGTGCGCATGGTATCTTGTTAGAGTCACGTGGGTCAGGTGCATATATTGAAATAAAAACGATAACTGACGTATAACTCACAATATACCAGTTTCTTATATTTTGTTTGTTTGTTTACATGTTAAAACATAATAAATTACATGAAATATTGTTGGAGATACTTGGGCATAACCGGCGTTATTGTTTGTTATTGACATTAAAACATATCAAATAACATGAAACATTGTTGAAAGCACGTGGGTGAAGTGCGCATTTGGAAATAAAAACAATAACCAGCATACTAGTTACACCAGTGTTTTTTTGTTTGTTTGTTTCACATTAATGATATTAAATTACAGGAAACAGGATCAATTTCAATTAAAACTGAAAGCCAATCGAGTAAGTCAAATTCTTACCAACCTGCTCCCCAGTGGCACAGCGGTATGTCTGCGGACTTACAACGCTAGAAATCGGGTTTCGATACCCGTGGTGGGCAGAGCACAGATAGCCCTTTGTGTTGCTTTGTGCTTAATAACAAACAACGACGACAAGTGACGAAAAAATCTTGAAATTTGGTGAAAAAAATGACACGAAATCTTCAAGCGCTTTTGCAGTTACCACATACGCAGAAACTGTTTGTTTTTTGTTTTTGTAAGCAGTGCTACGGTTTGTTTGTTATGAATTTTTCACAAAGCTACACGAGGACTATCTGCGCTAGCCGTCCCTAATTTATCAGTGTAAGACTAAAGGGAAGGCAGCTAGTCATCACCACCCACCGCCAAGTCTTGGGCTACTCTTTTACCAACGAATAGTAGGATTGACCGTCACATTATAACGCCTCCAAGACTGAAAGAGAAAGCATGTTCGGTGGGACGTGGATTCGATCCCACGACCCTCAGATTATGAGTCGAGCGCCCTAACCACTCGACTCACAAAATGCTAACCATGCCGGGCCATAAAATAAAGTAGTTAGCGTAAAAGCGGCACACTCATACTCAAAATATCTAACAGGAAAACAAGACTTTCAAAAATATGTAGTAAAATAGCAACCAAGGGGAAACATTCACAAACAACCAAAAGGAAACGTTCACAAACAACCAAAGGGGAAACATTCACAAACAACCAAAAGGAAACGTTCACAAACAACCAAAGGGGAAACATTCACAAACAACCAAAGGGAAATGCTCACAAGCAACCAAGGGGATACGTTCACAAACAACCAAAAGGAAACGTTCACAAACAACCAAAGGGAAATGCTCACAAGCAACCAAGGGGATACGTTCACAAACAACCAAGGAGAAACGTTCACAAGCAACCAAGGGGACATTATTAGAGAGGGGTGGATCCGTATAAATGATGTGACACTTTCTAGAAGAGTTATTATTCATAGCGTCATAAAAAGAGATAACGTGAACTTCTGATTACCTGATCAAGGAAAACCTCTCTGTGTTAGTAAATGCGCGCGTAAAAACAGATTCAGAATAATGTCTGGCAAATAAAGATTTAATTGAAGTATGTTTAATAACTTCTGAATTTGTACCTTTTTTTTGTTGTTGTTTGTGAACGTTTCCTTTTAGTTGTTTGTGAACGTTTTCCTTTAATTGCTTGTGAACGTTTCCCCTTGGTTGTTTGTGAACGTATCCCCTTGGTCGCTTGTGAACGCTTCCCCTTGGTTGTTTGTGAACGTAATTATTTTTTGTATTTATAACCTTCTGGAAATCTTTTCATTCGTATTGACAGTACTCCTTGTATGAAGAGTTCCAGAACTTTCAATAAGTATCAAGGTTTGGTTTTGGTTGTTGTTAATCGCAAAGTTACAGGATGGGCTATCTGTGCTCTGTCCACCACAGGTATCGAAACCCAATTTTTAGTGAGACTTATCACTGAGCCACTAGGAGCAAGTATCAAAGTATTTTAAGATTAGTGATTACATACAAATTAACTTATAAAATTCAAGTCAGAAGACAAAAATATTCGATAGTATGAACAGGAGTCCATCCAGATTTGTCGTTGTTCCCCCCTTCTTTTGCCATATCAATTTTTGTGTAAAAAGAAAGTTTGAATATTGTGAATATTTACACCAGATACTTCAGTTTTGGGAAATTGCAGGTCTTCTCTTCTAATTTGTTGATAAATGTCTGTCGGGTTGAAAAAACTTCAGAAGGTTATGAATACAAAAAAAATAACTTCAGAAGGTTATAAATACAAAAAAATAACTTCAGAAGGTTATGAATACAAAAAAATAACTTCAGAAGGTTATGAATACAAAAAAATAACTTCAGAAGGTTATAAATACAAAAAATAACTTCAGAAGGTTATGAATACAAAAAAATAACTTCAGAAGGTTATAAATACAAAAAGTAACTTCTTACATCAGAGCTGATAAACTCGTAATCAAATATCTAACAAATTTAGCGCGCTCGGAAGACAGACCGTCCTTTGCACTGCAGACCGGGGAAAAAATGTTGGATCAATGGAAAAATATGTGAAATCTAATCTCTTTTTTTGCATTAATCATAATCGTAAACACGTAACACATGTTAAATACAGTGTATATGGATTAACTTGTAATTCATATAGAATAAGTTTATATCATACACTAAAGATTGAATTGGGCCATTTCTTTGTGTTAGTGTTAGAAATAACATTTTTATATGTAGTGTATAAACAATAAACTGTGTTATTTTCTGTCTTCCTGCATAAGGATGATTTTTTTAGAGTTAGTACAGTCGGAGACACACCACATAGAAACAACCTGGATAAATATTCATCGGTCAAAAACACATGTGTTTGGATTATTATGTTCTAACAATGAAAATTACACGAAGTTTGGTTAATAAACATTTTTTTAATTTCTACAGCTACTTTCTACATTTAATATGTTTCTCTTTTTTGTTGTTTGTGAAACTTTCAAACTTTTATTGTGAGGCACTGTTTAGAAAACAGGTACCCTTGTAATAAAATATTGAGCTAAACACTTAGAACATTCATGATACCATATTGAATAACGATGCACGAACATGCAATTTCAAAGAGAGTCATAGACCTTGGGATTGACCGGCTATTCTGTCAAATACATTCTACTGCTTGAACTGCCGTATTGTTCACTTCACGTGAGAAGCCACAGAATGAATGGAGTAAAGCGGACGTAACTCCGTACATCTTTGTAAAACACCGAGTTATCTAGGACAAACATATTCGTGCTACTGGGATACAATAGCAATTAGTTTATTCGGATCTAGTGACGTTATTCAGATCTAATGGCGTTAACATTAATCGGATTCGGTGAGATTAACATTATTCGGATCCATTGACACCAATTGTATTCTGATCCAGTGATATTAACATTATTCGGATCCGGTGACACCAATATTATTTGGATTCAGTAATTTTAACATTGTTCGGACCCAGTGACGTTATCAATATCCGGATTCGGCAATATTAGCATTATTTGGATTCAGGGAGATTTACCTTATTCAGCTTCAGCGTGATTAACAGTATTCAGATTCAGAGAGATTAACCGTATTCAGATTCAGAGAGATTAACATTATTCGGATTGAGTGATAATAACATTATTCGGATCCAGTGGCATAACATTATTGGTATCCAGTGAAATTAACACTATTCAGATCCAGTGACATTAATATTAGCTGTAGTAAGTGAGATTAACACTATTCGGATTCAGTAGCTTTACCATTATGGATTTCAGTGGTATTAACATTATTCGGATTAAGTGAGATTAACATAATTCGGATTACGTGAGACTAACGTTATCTGAAATAAACCAACTTATTTTCATGGTTTAACATATCACTTTCATCAAGTTAGCAAGCTTATAGTTTGGGGTCGGGCTTAGTTTAGAGGTTAATAATGCCGGGCTGCGTATCGGAAGGTCTAAGGTCATGCCGCGATACCGCTGTACATTCTTCGAACTTTTATGCGTTGTAAGAGTGACAATTATTCCTGTTATTCGGTTCAAAGTAGAGCGAAGCCTTTGTGAAGATAGGTGCTGGCTGGTTTCTCTCTTTGGTCGGTATGAAGAATGATTATACCTGGACACCAAGAGTCTCTGACCTAGCCATTTGTAAATAACGATTTGCAGGTTGAATGGTAATAAGTCTTTCAGTGCACTTGGCGATATACTTTATCCGTGAATGCCCTCAGAGTACCTTTCGAACTTAAGACATAAGTATACAATGTTCTGATATTTAAATAACGAGAAATATTCATTCAAAGGAACTTAAAGCTATAAACTAGATGTACTCCCGCAGGGTCCCCGAACGTGTTCTGTTTTAAAAGTAAATAAAACCAAAATTATGAGAAACAATTATTTTTATTCCTTGCTTTTGAAGTTCGTGTGTCATGCTGTGTTGTGGCCTACAGAGTGCATAATTTTTCTCGTGATTCATGGCATGCGCACGTTTTACAGACATCACGACAGTACAAATTGCAACGTTAAGCAAGAGGTTAAAACAGGCGATCTTCAGCCACCTTTCAGAGAAATAATCTATTTTGTATTTCACTTTAAAAATCAGTGTAATTTTATATAACTAACTTATGAAGAATACACACTGTATTTCACTTTAAAAATCAGTGTAATTTTATATAACTAACTTATGAAGAATACACACTGTATTTCACTATAAAATCAGTGTAATTTTATATAACTAACTTATGAAGAATACATACTGTATTTCACTATAAAATCAGTGTAATTTTATATAACTAACTTATGAAGAATACTCACTGTATTTCCCAGATTATAACTAATATTGTCACACTTTAGCATAAGAAAGCTTCTTAACCCTAGTAAATAGGAAGAGCCAATACACATAACTGTAATTCCGTTACAAGCAACAGATTTCTTAACTACCGAAACGTTAAAACAAAACATTCAAAAAACACACACGAGTCTTTTATATAGAAAGCCCGAGTTTAACGTGAGTTCCCTGTCATTTTTTCTATTACATATCACCACGTAATCAGTGGTTGACTACAGAATCAAAGTCTGAATTTCTAGACTTAGTCAAATCCAAGTCAGTGTTACCAGATGTATAACTTTTGATTTAGTTATGAATTAGTTTCTTGTTGCTTGTCAAGCGATGTATGCTGACCAGATTTGATTAATGGCCTGTCAAAACATTTCTGAAGTCAAAAAGTTTTTGTTGTTCTTATTTCATAAAAAGTAAACGTTTTAAATTACTGTTGATGGTGGAATTGCATTAATTACGACTAACGTCCTGTTAAATGCTATACTTTTAAGTTGTTTTTACGTTCGGTTAGGGTTGAATAATTTCAGATTTTGCTACATAATCAATGCATCATTTTATTTATTTTTTATGATACATAATTTAAAACTGCTGGGTGCATAATTTTAGTTTTTTGTCGCATAAAAATATGGGCTCTGTATATACAACCTCGTACTGTACCCAGAAAAAATATTAAAAACTGAAATATAAAACGTAGAAAAATATACCATAAAAATACAGAATGTTTTCAATTCAGAACTCAGGGATACTACATTAAACGATGCTGTATAAAGATAGCATGTTAGAATGTATAGAATGTTTTAGTATTTAAGTCAAAATCCAATAATCTAACAATGTATTTCAATTTTAGAACTGATAATAATTCTAAAATTTAAATACATTGTTAAATTGTTGAATGTTGATTTAAATACTAAAACCTAATTTACCGTTAAAACTTTTTGTACTTGAGAATGATCGAAACGTCGTACCTGTTCTAAAAACAAACCTTCTTTATTGTAAAAGCTGTAACTTGTAATGAAATAATGTCTAATCAGTAAGTAAATTCAAAACGAAACTATTAATAAAACAACACTACCATAGAGACACACACAGTACTACATAATTAATAACTGAAATTATAACAATAAATACTACAACAGTACTGATGAGTCGTATATTCGACAAGACTAGTCTATTGCAGAGGGAGTAGCGAATCAAATAATATATTAAATCTCTGTGTAACTCATTGTTTCTTTTCTTCACTAAAAGTACACATTCTGTTGAGGAGAAAAAACATTCACAACACATAATACTAAATAAAGACAAACTGAAATTAAAAAGTGACAAAAACATACAACCATGTAACACAACTACGTAAAACAAGAACGTGTAATTAAAGAAAAACATTTGACAAACGGATTAACTTGGAACAGAAAGAAATGTCATTAGAATGTTACAACCGAACCACAGAATAAAATAGTCTAGAACTGTTTGTTTGTTTTTGAATTTCGCGCAAAGCTACACGAGGACTATCTGCGCCAGCCGTCCCTAATTTAGCAGTGTAAGACTAGAGGGAAGGCAGCTAGTCATCACCACCCACCGCCAACTCTTGGGCTACTCTTTACCAACGAATAGTGGGATTGACCGTCACATTATAACGCCCCCACAGCTGACAGGGCGAGCATGTTTGGTGTGACGGGGATTCGAACCCGCGACCCTCAGATTGCGAGTCGAGTGCCTTAACCACCTGGCCATGCCGGGCCATCTAGAACTGAAAGAAATCATTTAATGCAATATCTAAAGATAACACAAAATAGTCCGGAATTAAATGATATAACATATAAAATACTATCAGTGAATACTGTTGAAACAAAACACTAAAATCCGGGGTTCGACCCCCGTGCTGGACAGAGCGCAATTAGCCTATTGTATAGCTTTGCGCTAAAGCAAACAAACAAACGAAACTTTGTTTGTTGTTAGGCGCAAAGCTAAACAGATATCGAAACCCGGTTTTTAGCATTATAAGCCTTCGTTCGGACAAAATTTAAACAGTAGCGTGTTGATTAATGATGCTTTCGTTAGAAATGATTAAAGATGCAAACTTGTTTGTACATCTTCAACAGAATAAAAAAAGGAAAACAACTTCAGCAAATATACATTACCGATATTACATAAATATGATATGTTCATGTAAAGCTTGTGTAAAAAGGAAAAAAAACCTGAAAAGAACGTATATAACAAACTAACTCTACGTACACATTCGCTTTAGGTGGGTTATGCACTCATAAATAAAAGTGTGCTAATAGCTTTATCTGGCCGCTCTACCCCAGCTTATCCTCGAGGCTTTTCGAACAGTTTGTTGGCACAGACTTCATCGCACTTGGAGAGAGTAACAAGCAGATGTCCAAAGTTAGAAATGATTGGCTTGAAAGCAATTACCGCATCACTTAATACTCGTGTACTCTTTAAAAAAAAAAACAGCTTATTACTCTCGAAGTTTTCATTATATAAAACAACACCATTAGCATGATTTACAGATGTTCATTAATCTATCGGTGACCACCGCGTAGCTCAGAAAAGGTCTTTTACGCTCTTAACTCCATAGGTTGGCATTACCATGCAGATTTTAGCTTGTGAATTTTATAATTAAGTACTCTAATATATTAATTTCTAGGGTAAGTAACTAGAAAAGTGCCTAGCACGACACTAGTTGTGAAATTCGTGGCTAGGTTTTTCTCACGTCTGATATAGGAACATTGACATGTTCTCTTTCGCTTAGATAGTTACCTTAAAATATTGAGATAATAACAAAGGTGTCGTTGATACCAACATACCAGGTTGTGGTAACAGTGACATCTTGCGGCAGTACAAGTACTGTTCTTTGAACAATACTTCTACAAATTTTAAGAGTGTAGTAGTAATGAATAAACTTTTTTTTCTTCTTTTTGTTGTTGGTTATTATTCAGAATTGCGCGCAAAGCCACACAAGACCATTCACGTATGCCCGTTCCTAATTTTTAACTGATACAGGGAAGACAGTTAATCAACAATACCCACCGCCAACTCTTGGGTTGCTCTTGTCTGATCAATAGTGTAATTTGACTGTCAGTTTTATAGCACACCCACTGTTCCAAAGTGCGGCGGAGCGCGTTTTTCCAGCAACAAGTCGCGAACCACAAATCCTCAAATTCACAGTCCAGGCACGCTAATCATTAAACCACATCCGGCCCGACTATGTCTAAATCAACCCATACATTTTATGAAGATTTTAACGAATGCCTGGTGAGATGTAAGAAGTAAGTCTAAATCAACCCACACATTTTATGAAGATTTTAACGAATGCCTGGTGAGATGTAAGAAGTAAGTCTAAATCAACCCACACATTTTATGATTTTAACGAATGCCTGGTGAAATGTAAGAACTAAGCTTAAATCAACCCACAC
Source organism: Limulus polyphemus (assembly GCF_000517525.1). Classification (NCBI taxonomy): domain Eukaryota; kingdom Metazoa; phylum Arthropoda; class Merostomata; order Xiphosura; family Limulidae; genus Limulus; species Limulus polyphemus. The sequence goes on along the minus strand of NW_013665871.1, from coordinate 764,483 downwards.
ATTTTATGAAAATTTTAACGAATGCCTGGTGAGATGTAAGAAGTAAGCCAAAATCAACCCACACATTCTGCGTTGTTTTTACCGACACCTGAAATCTTTACAACATACATAATGCTCACATACTTAAGTGGCATTACGCTGATACCATTTGTGCAAAACATGAATTCTTAAGATGTGAATAATACCACTTCTTGTTCATCCCCAATCTTAAGATTTTGAATATAAACATGAAAATAATAATAATAATATGAAAAGAACTGTCCTTTGATCAGTGCCAAATAGTCAGAATGCGGATACCTAGCTAAACATGTATTCTGATCAATAACCAGTACAATAAAAATTATCGACGCATGAGGGGAAAATGTAGCGCCACGTTGTAACAAAATATTTCTAACATGTAATGCAAATCAACAATATATTTGTCTTAATTAGTTTCGTTTTGAGTTTACTTACAGATTGAATATATTTTATTACAAGTTACAGTTTTACAGTAAGTACGATTTGTATTTAGAACAGGTACGACGTTACGATCACTGGTGCGATCATTCTCAAGTACCAGTGATCGAAATGTTGTACTTGTTCTAAATACAAATCTTACTTATTGTAAAAGCTGTAACTTATAATAAAATATATGTTATTGTCTTGTGGTTACGACAATCCGCGTTTCATGATACAACAAACAACTGTTGTGAACAGTAGAACGAACATTTTTGTTTTGCTTTTAGTGAAATAAAATCATTGTTCATAGTACTGGAATAGTATTTTTTTAATGAAATAAAATCATTGTTGAAAGTACTGGAACATTATTTTTTTATGAAATGAAATCATTGTTGAAAGTACTGGAATAGTATTTTTTAATGAAATGAAATGATAGTTAAAAGTATTGGAATAGTAATTTTAGTGAAATAAAATCATTGTTGAAAGTATTGGAATAGTATTTTCAGTAAATATAATCATTGTTCAAAGCAAAAAAAATGAATTTTTTAAGTAAAATAAAATCATTGCTGAAAGTACTAGGATATTATTTTTAGTGAATATAATCATTGTTGAAAATACTTGGATATTATTTTTTGTGAATATAATCATTGTTGAAAGTACTAGAATAGTATTTTTAGTGAAATAAAATCATTGCTGAAAGTACTGGGATAGTATTTTTAGTAAATATAATCATTGTTGAAAATACTGGAATAGTATTTTTTGAGTGAAATAAAATCATTGTTGAAAGTATTGGAATAGTCTTTTTAGTGAAATAAAATCATTGTTGAAAGTACTGGGATAGTATTTTTAGTAAATATAATCATTGTTGAAAGTGCTGGAATAGTATTGTAGCAAATAGGTAATCTACATATACCTACTGCTTGGTGTTCGGTAATGTTGATGTTATTAAAACCCAAAATGGCAAAACCAGCACGCTAGAAATGGCACCATTAGTAACAGCTTCAGCAAAAATGACAATAATCAGAAATGCACCGTTAATGATTCAAAAGACAAACATGTTTAATAGGTGTGTATAAAAATCCTATACGTAAAACTTTTCTGTACTCCCCACCCTTCCCCTTTGGGAATAAACTGTGCCGTTTTCTCACCCTTCATATGATTACTGTCGGAGCCATTATAACAAGTGCCATTTTTATCGGTGCCATTTCTCCCTGCATCCTTGCTACTCTACCAATGGTGTCATAGTTTATGTTTAGTGATCACTATTCTAATACGGAGTAGCACCGCCACTGGCTTGAATAACTGCTACTAGTCTATCAAACATGCTCTCAACTAGGTTGGGACAGATGTCACGTGCAGTTGTTCTGTATAAGTTCGGACAGTTAATGACAACTCAAAAGCAATAATGGAACTTTTCGAAGTAATCTCTCCAAATAAATGCAAACAAGTAGGGCTAGCTAGATCTCCGGGTCATTCCAAGGCGTTATATTGTTACTTTGAAACCAGACTTGCACTGAAGGTTATTTGTGGCATTATACTAGTGAAATAATACATTAACTTGATGACTAATAACTTAGCCATGATCCTTAAATGTTTTCATTTGAGATATTCTTATAACAAAAGACGCGCACAATAATTCTTGTGTTATCAAGCGCTGTGACTATCTCACAGACCAATTGTCCACAGAACCAGAAACCTATAATCTCTTTTCTGTCAAGTTTGCATCATTCACAACATTTTGGCATGTTGCATACACTTCGGTGTTGCAAATCTACTTATCTGGTATGTCTTTAGTTGCCTTTCAGACCATTCGGATAACTAGAGGGAAGGCACTTTGTAACAACACACACACACACCCTCGCCACTCTTAAACTATTGTAATCGAATAGTAGATTTTATTGCCATCCTTATAAAATACATAGTCTGGTACGTTAACCACTTCCCACGCCAAACTCATGTTGAAAGAATCATGTTCGTTTACTTTGGGCTGGGTAGAGTATATATAAATATTAATAACGCTCATGAAAATCTGAAAAAAATTAAAACAAAACAGTCTCACGAAATAACTGAAGTCTCATATAATTTCAATGGTTATCCAAAAACATACAAAATATTTGAACAGACGTAGCCTTTGGTTCGTATATTAATATTTTTTCTCAGTTAAAACTTTTGAAGTTACGTTGACCAAGATTCATACAGAAATTCGCTCCACTGTTTTGAAGTAATTAAAACAACAGAGAGAGAAGAAAGAAGATTAAAGTAACCCCTCCAGGGACACTGAAACTTTGGAAGCGCAATTTTCCACGTTGCATATCTTATCATTGGTAATTTTTCAGTTTCACCACTTGAAACATTAAACACACGAAGAAAGGAAGAAAAAAAAGCTGGTGTTTGAATAACGTGCAGTGAGGTTTTATTATGAAGCTTGCAAAACCTGTTTACTCAGATAATGCATGCAAGTCACGTGAGAATCGTTGAAAAAATTAAACTGGTAATTTATTAAACTGCAGAATCCAAATCGCTCTCTCTCTCTCCTGATGTGTTTTTATAGTAACATAGGTGACAACAAATGCTGAAAGGTCATTTGTGAAACTTTTACAAGCTGTAAATTTACAGGATATCGGTACACTTTTGCTGCTGCTTGTGTAGAATATCGAGAAGAGTTCAATAACTCTTAATAAATAAACATTTACATCATATATTTACATTACTCATAAGACATGACCAACAACTAAAATTCCCGGCCAGACCACTCGGAACAACGATCCACAGTTCACCGCACTAAGCTATGGCCACTCGGAACAACGATCCACAGTTCACGACACTAAGCTATGACCACTCGAAACCACGATCCACAGTTCACCACACTAAGCTATGACAACTCGGAACAACGATCCACAGTTCACCACACTAAGCTATGACCACTCGGAACAACGATCCACAGTTCACCACACTAAGCTATGACCACTCGGAACAACGATCCACAATTCACCACACTAAGCTATGGCCACTCGGAACAACGATCCACAGTTCACCACACTAAGCTATGACCACTCGGAACAACGATCCACAGTTCACCACACTAAGCTATTAGCACGTCAAGGTAGGGCGTAAATTAACCTACTAATTATCTTTTTATTTTAATACACTCAATTTTCAAAATACTGGACATTGGTCATTTCCACGGACTAACTATACTGTACATATTTTTTTCTGTATTAATTTCTACATTGACACTCAGACTTTTATATGAAGAATCTGTCCTTATAAAAAGTATTAAGTTTAATGGTCGAAACTTCAGTAATTAAAGATACTTTGCTGACTAAATGATGCAGTTGTATATTGGTTTAATCTTAAAGGTGTTTCCAGAGTCTAGGCTACCAATAAACGTTCATTCCCTTAGGCTTAACTTCCAATAAACACTCAGTCCTTTAGGCTTACTTTACAGCAGATGTAGTGGGGTTGATATATTGTTAAAAATTTTCTTTACTTTCAATCATAAGATCTTAGAATCAGATAGCAAGATTTTTGCTAACTTTTATAGTTATTATTTTTCTCTTTCTGGTCTCTAAACAACCCATAATTTAACTTACTGTCCAGATAGTTCCAGTTAGTAATACTATGCATATAAATATGCTGCGAACTGATCTTTTCATTAGTTATAACCATCCAGATGACGACAATGATACAGTAACATTAGTCCTAACCATCCAGATGACTACAGTCATATAGTAACAATACATTAAAATAGTTAATACTGATCTTCTCATTAGTTATAACCATCTAGATGACTACAATAATACAGTAACAATATATGTAAAATACTGAATACTGATTTTCTCTTTAGGTTTAACCATCCAGACGACTACAGTCATACAGTAACAATACATTAAAATAGTGAATACTGATCTTCTCATTAGTCCTAGCCATCCAGATCACTACAGTCATACAGTAACAATACATGTAAAATACTGAATATTGATCTTCTCATTAGTCCTAACCATCCAGATCACTACAGTCATACAGTAACAATACATGTAAAATACTGAATACGGATCTTCTCATTAGTCCTAACCATTCAGATGATTACAGTCATACAGTAACAATACATGTAAAATATTGCATATTGATCTTCTCATTAGTCCTAACCATCCAGATGACTACAGTAATACGGTATAACATTATATATAAATAATATTACTCCTGTTCATTCAGAAACCCTTTGAAGTATCAATTATAGGAGTTCTGAGATATTGATATTTATTTTACTAAACCTTTCCAACTTTCGTTCAGTGACTTCTATACGTTATTGATTACGGCAGACGTAAAAAAACTAATTTAGTTAGAAACAAAGCTATATTTTGGTTGAAATAAAGTATATTGTGAAAACAATACATTTATAAAGACATGTAACATAACATTCTGTACTTATAGCAGTTATTTAATGTTGTAAAGAAATAATAAACACAGTAGGTGTATGTAATGAAAGTGTCAAGTTAATTATAAAAACAAGTCTTCAGACAAAAGCTGTTTGCATACCCGGTGACGTTGAAAACTTTGATGAGGGGTGGCGGGTAGTATGGTGGAACAAGAGCCATACCGATTCACACGAATTCATCGCTCTTTTAGCTTTCTTATTTCATTTTACATTAGATTTTACTATACATACTCCTAGCACGTAACTTATTTTGTGAAGCCTAACATAACTTCTGAAGTTTACTATTTCAACTTAAGCATTAATTTCGCAAGACCACCAGTTGAAAAAAAATAGCTTGAATTCTGGAATCAGTTCACTTTGTCCCCCACTTGTTAAAATTAGCCCAAGAACTGACGGAAGGCGCTGTTTAATTAGTGTTTTCCCTCTAGTCTATCAGTTCGAAATTAAGTACAGCTAAGCCTCGCAGAGAACTCCTGCTTAGCTTTGCGCGAATAGTCTGAAACAGGCAGGTCTCTCATCCTGTTTTTTATCAAAGTACATTTCGCTCTAAAGTAGAGATCAGTCAATATATATTTCCTTTTCCTCAATTTGGTATATACAGAAAACATTTATAATCTCTATAAAAATCCAACAAAAAATTATTTTTGTCCATTCAACATGTATCGAGACAATGTTTGAGACCCTCAAGCTGACCAAGTAGAAATCTAGTGAAGGTCATCATGTCGATTTTTAGTAAAATTACTGACCAAGTTGGCGTATAGTAGAGGTTAAACTTAGTAAGTGGGTGTCTAGCAAAATTATAACTGACGAAGTAGGTGTCTAGTAAAGGTTAAACTGAGTAAATGGGTGTCTATCAAAAATATAACTGACGAAGTAGGTGTCTAGTAAAGGTTAAACTGAGTAAGTAGGTGTCTAGTAAAGGTTAAACTGACGAAGTAGGTGTCTAGTAAAGGTTAAACTGAGTAAATGGGTGTCTAGCAAAAATATAACTGACGAAGTAGGTGTCTAGTAAAGGTTAAACTGAGTAAGTAGGTGTCTAGTAAAGGTTAAACTGAGTAAGTGGGTGTCTAGTAAAGGTTAAACTGAGTAAGTGGGTGTCTAGCAAAAATATAACTGAGTAAGTGGGTGTCTATTAAAGGTTAAACTGAGTAAGTAGGTGTATAACAAAGAAATGATATATTTTATCAACAGCTGATTAGAAGAATTAACTGTTTATAGTTAAATTTCACTTTTGAATGTTATATTTGTCGACCTAAAACGTATTTCAGTCCTGTTTTCCTCCTGTGGCTCAGCAGTAAACATGATGTTTTATAATGCAAATATTCGGAGTTCGAACCCTGCCATAATCACATTATATTGCTTTGCACTTAACAAAAAATATAATGTTATATCAGGTATACAGTGTTTTAAATTTCAATACAGAAGACTATTTCACGTTATAAAATCCTAGTGAGATCACTGTCGTCATGAATTAATTAATTTAAGCTGAATTTTGCATGAAGCATATAACTTAAGTATACGCAAAATCGTCTGAAGTAGGTCAGTATATGAAAATAACTTCAGTAATAAATACGTAAACATAGTCAGAAATATACGGAGAGATGAAACTTTCTAAACATGCCGAAACTGTATTAGTACACGAATATATCTTATTCAGTTCCAGTTACATCAGTAATATAAGTATTACATCTTCTATCAATGTTGCATCTACAATTTACAAATACTATGTATAATAATCCAAATTTACATACCTTTAATCGAGAAAGACAATAAATATAACGAACGTTTTCAAGGTTTATTAGCATATTCAGTTATAACGATTATAGTGTTTTATTTCTTATTCCATGGAGCACGCAACAAATAATATTGCCTACAACCTTTAGCACTAACTATACTTTCTGCTTAAAATAATTAAGCCTAAATATGGCTAGAGTGTAGTGTTTCAACCGACGTCTAAACCATGTTTAAATAATGCTCAATATAAAATAAAAATTAATTTGAAAAACAAAACAAAATTATCATTAAATAACATACTGGTTTTTATTACAGATAATGGACTTCCCATATATAATAACCCACAGCCTTCAAATTAAACAAAATTATCAGTGTGTTATCTGTTGTAGGGGGTAGCAACCAGATGTATTTCATTCATATGGACACCAAATTATAAAAAAAGCCGTTTAAAACCAATTCTACGTAAAGCCTATATTTATAATAAAGATATCTGGACGACTGGCTTATCTGTAGGTGTGAAACTGGTGTTTATGTAGAATAATGAATATAGCCTTGCGGGGGAGGTCTGGAGATTTCACACTTGAGCTACCCCCCTCCATTCTAGATGGTATGAGTTATAGTATTCTAACTCCTTCCTGTTCCCTTTTTTATAACAATTAGCTGTACGTAAGAAATGAATGACATTCTGACAATTAGCTTTACGTGAGTAATGATTAAGTTAAACAGAATCGCTGTTTGCTCACTCACGCTAACGACGTTAACTTCAAATTCAGATACATTGTTTTTATTTAAGGAATAATAAAAAATCTCCATGTTTCTGGTCTATAAACTTACTCATAATCTCCCACACAAAAAAAAAAATTCAAAAGTGTAATTTGTGCTAGATTTATATTCTCAAAAACTTTTCAAAGACACGCTTAATGATTCCTCTACAATTCTCAGAGACACGATAAAAAATATATACCAGAAAATCTTATTTGATTCTATTTAAAAGACTAATAATTGTGATATAAGTAAAATCTGACAAAAAGAACAATGCCAAATGAAAGTGTAAGAAATTAATTTATAAGCAGTTACCTCTTCGAAGGAGTTAATCAATCTTCTCAATGTGCACAGTTGCTACTTCGAAGGAGTTAAAAAATCTTCACAATGTGCATAGTTGTCCATTCGAAGGAGTTAATAAAACATCTCAATGTGCAGCGAAAATATTTAATATATCCCTCACGTGTTTTTGTTTGTTTGTTTTTTATTTTGCGGCCTTGTTAGCTTTCAGGGTTTATCTAGGTTTTGCCCACAATGAAATGAGGGTAATGGTCCTTAGTTTAGTTTAATGTCGTTTTATTTATATACAGTCAAGTTACCATGTAGTCTGGTTTTACATAGGATCTATACCACTTATTGTACAACGCTGTTACTAATAGTTGTAAAATTTACAGAAATATTCATTATTACGTTTATTTTCTTGTTTAAAATCATAAATGTTTAAAGGCTGTCAGAATAAAAGACTTTGCGTAACTCTAACCTTAATTTGTTTCTTTGAAACTCCGAGCAACGGCGTAGTCATTGCAGAGTTCGAATATTTTCTGGACTGGTCCTTGAAAAACAAAACGTTTCGGACTGCATTAAAAGTCCTTTTTCAGACTTTAAGGACTAAAGAAGGATGTTTAGCTCAACAAGGAATAGTATGTTCTTTTATTTAATATTAAGAGGAATAGTATGTTCTTTTATTTAGCATTAAGAGAAAGAGTATGTTCTTTTATTTAGTATTAAGAGGAATAGTATGTTCTTTTATTTAATATTAAGAGGAATATTATGTTCTTTTATTTAGTATTAAGAGAAAGAGTATGTTCTTTTATTTAGTATTAAGAGGAGGAGTATGTTCGCATACTGTGCTGGTGTATCCACATGTGTTTCAATGTACTACAAAAATTAAAGACGTGATAAATATTTAACTGTTTAAAGGACCCAATAAATGCACAACTTAAACTTACAGCATCAACATTTAACAGATGATGTCAGCCTCTTAATACTAAATAAAAGAACATACTCTTTCTCTTAATACTAAATAAAAGAACATACTATTCCTCTTAATATTAAATAAAAGAACATACTATTCCTCTTAATACTAAATAAAAGAACATACTCTTTCTCTTAATACTAAATAAAAGAACATACTATTCCTCTTAATATTAAATAAAAGAACATACTATTCCTCTTAATACTAAATAAAAGAACATAATATTCTTCTTAATACTAAATAAAAGAACATACTATTCCTCTTAATACTAAATAAAAGAACATACTTCTCCTCTTAATACTAAATAAAAGAAAATACCCCTCCTCTTAATACTAGATAAAGAGCTTCTTAAGATTGCCATCTTCAAGACATTGTTTTGTGTTGTTAGGGAAGAAAATATCATCTTCAAGAGAGAACTGCGTCTTTTTGTGTTTTGTTGGGAACGAACAGTGTCATCTTCAAGAGAGAACTGCCGTCTTTTTGTGTTTTGTTGGGAACGAACAGTGTCATCTTCAAGAGAGAACTGCCGTCTTTTTGTGTTTTGTTGGGAACGAACAGCGTCATCTTCAAGAGAGAACTGTCGTCTTTTTGTGTTTTGTTGGGAACGAACAGCGTCATCTTCAAGAGAGAACTGCCGTCTTTTTGTGTTTTGTTGGGAACGAACAGCGTCATCTTCAAAACTCTCGCCACAGGGAGAACATATAAAATATGTTTATTTCATTTTTGCATGGTTTAAATCTTTTCAAGCTAAGCTAGGATATGTGCGAACTGCGGTTCAACACCGTGTACTTGTATATACTGATTATAGAAACTCGTGAAACAAGTTTAGTTGTATGAAATGTAGGCCTATATTTAGCATAAATCACCTGAATTCGCTTGTTATTGTACTTTGAGTGATAAGATTGTAACTTTACTCATCACATAAAAGAAGTGAACCTAATATGCAATTGATAATATGTCATAGTCAGTAAACAAAACACATTATCAACAAAACAGGCTGAGTTTAATCAGTACATGATATGTGTGTGTGTGTACCGGAAGGAACATCGTACTCTAACAATAAGAACATGATATCTGATTGGATACTTGTGATGGCTGTACAGAAAAGTAGATTATATTTTAATATTTGTAAGCCTGCCTAACCTATACACGCATGTAGGTTTAAGTACAATTTGATACATAGGTAAGATATTGCTGCCCACTGCGAGGGCGTGGATTCAATGCCACTCGGTCCAACCCTCTTTCTTTAATGATTTATGGTACTTTAGATAACGATATCTATGGAGCCGTGTCAGACGCTGGACCGGTCTTCACTACTTACTTGTGGGATACGTTGTATAGTATCCTGAGGGTCATTTTTACCTGACCAGTTTTGAGTCTACGTAGACGTTTTGGAATTACCATTGAAACACTGTTGCTTGGTCTTGATGTCCATTTATTTATACATAAATATTTTACAGATTCTGAAAACCGTGGAGTTAAAATCTATACTAAACACAAGTGTTGTATTAAATGAATAGCAGCGTTTTAATTGAAATAATTTACAGTTCGAAACTGAAACTTCTTCTACCAAGTCGATTTTCTATAGAAACACCACTATAATAATATACCTGAAACAAAATGGTCCGGTTCTTATTATTATTTGATGATTAACATGGTGTTATTTGGAAATATTTGCCAAAAACCTGGCTTAGAAATAATAATTGAAAAACATGAATCTTTATCGATAGCGTAATTAAAGGTTTTCATTGGTTACAAAATAACGTTTAAATATTGGTGGCGTCGTTCACGTACATTTCACGAGATTTCAATCGTTCTCTTGACGTCTGTAATTCAACAAGCGTTCCTATTATATTGAAAAGTTCATTTTTTTTGTTCTAAAGAAACTCCAACGTTTTTTTGTATAAAACTTTCCAAATAATACTCCAGTCGCGGTGACCCAGCAGCAATCATGTGAGAGTACTGACACTTGTCGAGTTGGTTTTGGTTTTGTTTTTTTAACTTCAGTATTGACTTACTTTACGGATATACGGTCTTGCTTTCATTTAGTTCCTTCATGGTCATCACCATCTAAAGCGTGTCTTCTGATAGCGGATTTCCCAGAGACTCGCTGATCTGTGTCCCTTCTTCTACTCACCCTCTAAGAACGTGAGAAGGGACACATTTGTAACTTGAAATAAGGGTTTTAAGTAGGGTTGTGGTTGTTTCTATCGGATATTTGCGCAAAGCTACATATAGCGTGTCTGCACAAATCCGTTTCTAATTTTGAATTGAAAGATGAGAGCGAAGGCAGATAGTCAATAGCACCTATCGCTAATCCAAACTCTTCTAGTCTGAGGCTCCCTTGATGTGAATAAATTTCAAAAAATAATTACTAATGAACTTTAATGATATCTATAAAGTACTTTTTCTGTTAAATTGTATGTTTGTAGTTTAACGTGTTTTTTTTTATTAATTTATATGTATTATAATTAAAACATTAGCAATTTATTATGTTTGGTTTATATTTGTATACTGATGAGAAATTAAATACACACTTATTTTTATGTTTGTTTGTTTTGAATTTCGCGCAAAGCTACACGAGGGCTATCTGCGCTAACCGTCCCTAATTCTTATTTTTATGTAACGTTATCTTATTTTCATTTTAAAATATGAAGCAGTCCTATAATTTAATTAATTCAACATAATTTTTTTCGTCTTATTGTTTATTTAGAATTAAAATTAATTAGCATCTTTGTTTTCGGCCCATATTTTGGCGGTCCCCCAGAAAAAGCTTCACGGCCCCCAGGGGGGCCGCGGCTCCCACTTTGGGAAACACTGTCTTATACAGTAGAAAGATACGCCTCAAATACTAATTAAATACCTACAACTAATCTTTCTTCTTTCAAAAGTACAAGAACCACAGTTTGCAAAAATTATTGGAGCTACTTATTGTTTCTTTGTTCCGAATTCTGTATACATATATAAACTTTCAATATGCCGTAAAATATTTTACAAAATACGTTAATGATACACGCAACAGAAAACGCAAAAACACGCTAAAGAACGTATGGTCTTACTTTCCTTGTAAAAACATCATTATGAAGGTGTATGCTATATATAGACGGTCCCCTGGTGGGTCAGCAGTAAGTTTGCAGACTTACAACGCTAAAACCCAGAGTTCGTTTTCCTGCAGTGGACACAGCAGATAGCCTGAAGTTTTGTTTATTTGTTTGTTTTGGAATTTCGCGCAAAGGCTAC
>NW_013665871.1:742458-751826 GCF_000517525.1 Limulus polyphemus | reverse complement strand
TTTCCGAAACTGGCTGTGAGGTCTTTCTTAAGATGCAGCAGGAGCAGGCAGAACATGTCATGAGAGAATGGAGGAAGACTTTGACTAGCTATTTTCCGAAACTGGCTGTGAGGTCTTTCTTAAGATGCAGCAGGAGCAGGCAGAACATGTCATAAGAGAATGGAAGAAGACTTTGACTAGTTATTTTCCGAAACTGGCTGTGAGGTCTTTCTTAAGATGCAGCAGGAGCAGGCAGAACATGTCATGAGAGAATGGAGGAAGACTTTGACTAGCTATTTTCCGAAACTGGCTGTGAGGTCTTTCTTAAGATGCAGCAGAAACAGGCAGAACATGTCATAAGAGAATGGAAGAAGACTTTGACTAGCTATTTTCCGAAACTGCCTGTGGGGTCTTTGTTAAGATGCAGCAGGAGCAGGCAGAACATGATCACTAGAAACAATACGGTCTTCAGTACTAGTATGTACGAACATTTATATGGTGCTCACACAGATTTTCAAGTATTTTTGAGTTACAGTTACCAAACACTGCAATCTGTAACTATGGCGCAAGTTATATATTTCCAAAATTTATAAGTTACAAAATGCGATCTAATACCGTGATCTGTATTCATAGTGCTAGCCGCAGATGTTTAACTTCTTTTGGGTTATCTATTGTTATCTGTTTCCATATTGCCAGTCTCAGTTTTTCACCTCTTTTGGGCTGTTAGATTACCAAATATTGTATCTCTATCTGCAGTGCTAGTCGCAGTTTTCTAAGTTTTTTAGTTGTAATGTGGCTCACTACTGTAATCTGTATCCATGGTGTTCGTCGCAGTTTTCCAATTTTTATTTTTTACTTGTAATGTGGCCCACTACTATAATCTGTATTCACGGTGTTAGTTGCAGTTTTCCAAGTTTTTTTTTTTAGTTGTAATGTGGTCCACTACTGTAATCTGTATCCATAGTGTTATTCGCAGTTTCCGAAGTTTGTTGTTATTGAATGTGACCCACTACTATAATCTGTATTCATGGTGTTAGTCGCAGTTTTCCAAGTTTTTTTAGTTGTAATGTGGTCCACTACTGTAATCTGTATCCATAGTGTTATTCGCAGTTTCCGAAGTTTGTTGTTATTGAATGTGACCCACTACTATAATCTGTATTCATGGTGTTAGTCGCAGTTTTCCAAGTTTTTTTAGTTGTAATGTGGCTCACTACTATAATCTGTATCTATGGTGTTAGTCGCAGTTTACCAAGTTTGTTTTTTTTTACTTATAATGTGGCCCACTACTATAATCTGTATTCATGGTGTTAGTTGCAGTTTTCCAAGTTTTTATTTAGTTGTAATGTGGCCCACTACTATAATCTGTATCCATGGTGTTAGTCGCAGTTTTCCAAGTTTTTTTTTTAGTTGTAATGTGGTCCACTACTGTAATCTGTATCCATAGTGTTATTCGCAGTTTCCGAAGTTTGTTGTTATTGAATGTGACCCACTACTATAATCTGTATTCATGGTGTTCGTCGCAGTTTTCCAAGTTTTTTTAGTTCTAATGTGGTCCACTACTGTAATCTGTATCCGTGGTGCTAGTTGCAGATTTCTATGTTATTTGCATATCACTTTCAACATAAATAAAACACATAGAAACAAGTTCTCAACGTTTTGATCAAAATTCTTATCAACATCCGTCTCGCGGTTAATGTATTCTGTGTTGAAAATTTAATACTTTTTATAATAAACCTTTAATAATGATTGGTCCAAAGATAACTAAAACATGTAATAAATGATGACTGAAATTAATGATTGATGAAAGGATTTATCTCTTTCCATAGCGTGTATGTGAGCGATGATAAGCAAACAACTCTTAACGACGCTTTATTTATTTTTATTTTTTTTTTTTACATACTGTTTGGTCACTAGTTTTATACTCAAATGTTCCGTATTTAGGAACGATAAATTAGCCTTTACAGTACCGATAAAGAAATTCCTTTATTTATAAAAACTCTCCGTTTTTGTAGTTTAATTATCTGTGCCTAAAAACAGTATTCTGTCTCCTCAAGATAAAATATTTGTGTTTTTAGATTCTCCTGAAAAGGCAAGTCGAAAAAAGTGTGATTTAAACTTTCAATTCAGAAGGTGAAACTGGATACGCAAAACTGATTCACTTGTATACTAAAATGGCCCTTTTTACCGTAACTAAGCAACCCGTAACTATGACAATAATGACTAATCTTTGTAAATACAGTTTTATCTAATTTGAGTCATATCAGTGTGACAGCTGTTTTTGTTTTTTATTCCTTCTAAGGTACCCCTTAACTGAAATGACATTATAACAAGCAGAAATGTAAGATTAAAGACCCACGACCTATATGGTGATTTTTAACGAATATTTATTAAAATCTCAAATGTCACGTGGACACGAGTTTCTACAACAAACGTAAATTTATGATAATTTAAAAGTGAATAAATACATACCTTTTTTTGTAAAACGTTTTCTTTTTTAAACAACATCGGTAACTGAATGAGATATATTTCATTTTGGAATTTGAATTGAAAAGAATGTCTTTGAAAGAGTTATCAAGATTCAGTGGTATGTTTATCACACTGAATTGTATAATTAAATACTAATAGACTGATGGAAATACCACTTAATCCCAGTTACCTTTCCACTGACATATTGTTTTATTGAGGATATTAAAGTGAGAGTTGCTTAACCACGCTAATAGACTGATGAAAATACCACTTAATCCCAGTTACCTTTCTGCTGACATATTGTTTTATTGAGGATATTTAAGTTAAAGATATTTTCAACCATACTACTAGACTGATGGAAATACCACTTAATCACAGTGAACTTTCTGCTGACATATTGTTTTATTGAGGATATTTAAGTTAAAGATATTTTCAACCATACTACTAGACTGATGGAAATACCACTTAATCCCAGTTACCTTTCTGCTGACATATTGTTTTATTGAGGATATTTAAGTTAAAGATATTTTCAACCATACTACTAGACTGATGGAAATACCACTTAATCACAGTGAACTTTTCACAGACATTACCGAATTTACAAACGATAGATATTGAGTGGTTGAGCAGCTCTCACTTTAATATCCTCAATAAAACAATATGTCAGCGGAAAGCTAACTGGGATTAAGTGGTATTTCAGAAACCTAGTAGTGTGGCTGAGCAACTCTCACATTAATACCCTCAATACAAATGTAAGTAAAATAGGAGTCAGTGTTATACGCAACAATGTGACACTGGGATTAACAAGGACATCTTACACTTTATATATTTAAATCAAATAAATTTGTCATTAAAATGTTTCTTATATAAAAACATGATATCATAATATTTTATTGCGGTATAAACATTGGTATTGGTATTTTCAACCGGAACAGCGCTTTAAGAGACTTGAACTAAACGACCAAGTCAGAGACAACAAGGTTCAAACACAGCTAGAACTAATTTAGAACTGCTGACCGAAAATAGGACAACTAAGTAATAGCATACGCCGCCCACATGGCTACTCTTAACCGAATAGTTGGATGAACTGGCACATTTATAAAGCGTGTTGAGCAGCATCGTGACTCGAACCTTGGACCTTTGATACGCAGGCTAGAGCGTTAACTACTAGGCCACGTCTTTTCCTGAACGTAAACATACTGATACCTAATATAACACGTTTAAGGGGTACTTGAAAAAAAAGACACTTTTATTGCTATTATGTAGTGTACAAATTCGTTGGTTTAAAAGTTGGATGTTCGTAGTGTATCCTAACGTGCACTATCATTTATTGGGTATCTTCTTTGTTTGGAGGTTCACTGACATTTAAAAGTATGCCATCTGAAGGTACAACGACTTTCGTAAAGTGCGTCCTTATGTTATTTGATTTATTAACGTGAATGTCTATGAAGTTTAAAGACACAATGACATCACACAGTTGCATGCGGAGGTGGCACAGGAAATTTATTCTCAGGATTTACATTTAGTATGAGAAGTCATTAATTTTACGAAACAAAGTAAGCGGTCCTATTAGTTTTTCAAACGTTCGTCTTGCTAGGCGTGTTAGTAAAAATGCACACCTGAAGTGAAAAAGCGCGGAACACCTGTTACTTAAGTGACACTCGAACAAGTAGCTCAGAAGACAACGTTAATCGTTTTATTTTATTTGTTTCTTGTGCTACGTTTAGCAGATCGTATCAGTCAAAGGTGACTTTTCTTTTGTTACTTGTATGAAATAGGAGTTAAAGCAGGATTTGAAGTTTGAAATACAAAACAAAACTTCCAAATATCGATATCATCTATCTAGACTGTTTCTCTAGTGTGCTGTTTAAATCTTATTTTCACGTAAATTATGTGATACATTCAAACATTAGATAACTGGTACCGATTAGCAATTCACTATGTATACATACATCTGTGTTGACGCATAAAAATGTTAATAACTTCATTATAGGAAAACACATCAAACAAAATATATGTGCGTTGTATTATAACACCACGCCATGCAATATCGCTGGGTGTGAATAACCTATCTTTGTTTTTATATAACCATCCAATATCTCTGGATGTGAATAGTCTTTCTATCATTGTACTTATAATAGTAAACCATCCAATATCGCTGGGTGTGTGAATAACCCCCTCATATCATTGTGTTACAGTAACACATTACGTAGGACCCAATTTACATATCACCTTCTTCATTAAGAATTTCCGCAAGAAACAGTAAACAGTAGCTACAGTGATATGTTATCCTTGTTTAAACAGTAGCTAAAATTATATATTATCCTTAATTAAATAGTAGCTACTGTGATATGTTATCCGTGATTAAACAGTGGCTAGTGATATGTTATCCTTGATTAAATAGTAGCTACTGTAATATGTTATCCTTGGTTAAACAGTAGCTACATTGATATGTTGACCTTGATTAAACAGCGGTTACTCTGATATGCTATCCTTTATTAAATAGTAGCTACAGTGATACATTATCCTTGATTAAACAGTGGTTACACTGATATGCTATCCTTTATTAAATAGTAGCTACAGTGATACATTATCCTTGATTAAACAGTGGTTACACTGATATGCTATCCTTTGGTTACTCTGATATGCTATCCTTTATTAAATAGTAGCTACAGTGATACATTATCCTTGATTAAACAGTGGTTACACTGATATGCCATCCTTAATTAAACTTAGCCTAGATAAAACAAGCTGTTTCTCTGAAGATTAACTCATGACCTTACCACTTCATTTATGAGCAAGTTCTACTTAAAGCTCAGTGTCACTTGAAGGTAATACTAGTTTTTCAAATCCCCCCTTGTTACATTAATTAACGGAACATCCTCTCGTCTTCTTGATCTTGCTGTTAAAACTTGCTTTTTTTTACTGAAATAAATCAGTGTGAGTATGTTCTTAAAGTTTATATGCTGTTGCTTTTATTATCATAAAGCTACACATTTTGCTATCTGTGCTTTCTCTATCGTGAGAGATCGAACCCCGGATTTTAGCCTTGTAATTTTGTAAACTTACCCCCGACCATCCGGGGGATAACCTGATCTGTTGACAACTACGTGCTATGACTCCTGACGGGGAAATCTGTTTGTTTGTTTTTCTACATCTAGGGAACTGTAGGTCAAGCATTAGGTAATTTGTCAAATTTCGCGTGCTCCTCAATACTGGTGTAACATCTTGATGTAACTGCTTTTGAAACGCTCGAAAACCGTTCTACAAAAATCGTGATATGCGTCTTCGAAAACTTTGTGGCAACACTTGATTTTCGTTATATTAGTTATAATAATAATAACATATTCACCTCTTAGGCATGAAACATCTTAGAATAATGGTAAAACATGTCTTACCTGTATAACGTAACTAACGTCTAATTGGATTCAATGAGATGCACTCTAGATGACGCAACGATGACATAATACGTTGAAAATCGTTTAAAAGAGAAGTTTCAAAATGATATCCATGTCTTATATAAATCAGCATCGCTCTAATCGTTTCAACCTACCGTTTCAGGTCAATATACACCTTATTAAAAGAAAAACAATGCGTATATCCAATTACTCTGTTATCGGAGAGTATGTATTTGAAATCTGTAGTTTTCTCAAGAAGCCAACGTTCACATTTGATAGTTGTTGAAATAAGGCACTGAATGCTCGATACTCTGGTTAGGGTTAATCCACATGGCATGACTAACTGACGCTGGCGTAGGCTACATGACTTGTGAGACCTGGTTAGGTAAGTAGGCGGGTTTGTAGTACAGGTATAGTCCTCCACACGAGCGAGCAGGCCACCCACAGGCGTAGCACAGCTTGACCACTACTAAAGAACACTCACCCTGTTGTTGTTCGCGATGTGACAACATTCACTTTGTAATTTTACAAAATCAAGGACTTGAAACTTTTCACATGTTTTGAAAATATTGTTGTTTTTTTCTCACATAGGGAGCTTCCAAAACCGTAACAGCCAACGGTTTGAACGCACAGGAAAACCTTACCTGACTACGCCACGAACAGAGATGGACAGTCTCAAGGTTAAGCAAATATTTAGTCAAAAACGAACTCAAGCTTGCGTTCAGTGATGTCATCAAAATTATGTTAAAATTCCCTTGCTCTGAAATTACACTACACAATACCTTCAGGTCTCTGGTCTTGTACCTTCAATTTGCGTACGTTAAACACCGCGCCATTCTGTATTTTATGGCCTACCATTGAATCCATACGTGCTGGCGGATATTGATTGATTTAGCTGCCCGTTCTTTCCAACTGATGTAGCAGTTAAGTCTACTACACACCCGCGCAACCTAAAAAAAAACAGCATCACACTATAACACAAGTATTGCAACTACAAACAAGACAGCTGCAGACTTTGCAACGCACTGAACTGAGACTGACACCGACGGAGGGCGCTTTGCACTGGCTAGCCATCGCGCGTGACTTGACTGGCATTAGGTCACGCTTGGCAAGACTTGTTGTAAGGCAGATTATTGTTTCTGACTGTTAAAACGACCTGAAATGACATCCTCTGACAAAAATATTTAAAGTGAAAGATTTTAACTGCCACTACAGTTGTTTAACACTGACGTGAAGATGTCGCCTTATTTGAATAGCTTTCATACACCACGAGCGTAATAGGTCTCAGCTGAATATGAAAATCTCACAATTATTACACAAAAAAAAACTATTTTCAAACACCATAAAATACAATAATTATTGTATGATTAAACCAGACCAGAGGTTTCACAAACTTAAAAAGTAACACAATTACAAAAAACAGTAATATATGTCAGAGTATACTGTAAAAGTTTAAATGACAACATGTTTACGTCCATTAAACAAAATTATTAGTTTACGATTGTTACAGTCAAAAGCTATTGCAGGTTTTAAACAGAATAACGTACTCAATGTTTAACTTATGTACATCAAGTGATTTTACAGATATTATCTGAACAACACAACTCTGGTTTAATAAGTATTGGTCGATGTTGGTACAAAGGCGTAACTATTTGTAAGTATTACAAAATAACGCTATTGCAGAATTATTACACGTCAAATCTCTAACAGATATAAAAAACGACACAGTTACTGTATAATTATTAATCCTAAAATGACTAACACTTTTAAAAACATCACAGTTACTGTATAATTATTACTCGTCAAATGTGTAACATTTATCAAAACAACACAGGTACTGTATAATTATTACACGTCAAATGTGTAACATTTATAAAAACAACACAGCTACTGTATGATTATTACACTGATTTACAAATAATATAATTACAAGAATTCTTATTGAAGAAAAAGAATGTGAAAGATAACAAAACTTATCACATGTTAATATCAGTAGTGTTCCTTGGAAGTTATTTGCATCGTGTAAAAAACTAAGCAGTTACTTAGAACTTTTGTGATTTTGTTAACATCACACTTGGAAATTATCACAATTAGTGTGAAAAGAAAAGCAGTTACTTAGAACTTATGTGATTTTGTTAACATCCACTTGGAAATTATCACAGTTAGTGTAAAAATATCTGCAGTTACTTAGAACTTTTGTTATTTTGTTAACATCCACTTTGAAATCATCACAGTTAATGTGAAAAAACATGTAAAAGTTGCCAAGAACCGTAAATAATTAAATCTAAATATTTTACACTTGAAGTAGAAAACCCCCCAGATGCTCAGTGATAAGTCTGCACGATTAAAAAGCCAAAATTCGAGTTTCGATACCCGTTGTTGGCGGAGCACAGATAGCTCATTGTGTAGATTTGTGGTTAGCACTAACTAAACCAAGGTAAAGGGAAAAAGAGTAAATAAATCGTAAAACATATTATTACATGAATAGCTTGGTTGGCAAATGAATTATTTTGTAATTTTTACCAAAATATGATATATTTTACGGATATACAGCAACGATTATTTTAAAAATCTTGCAGGAAAATACAGACATCCCATACAATTATGAACAATTGTATTGAAAGCTACATGAAACTAACGTACCTGATAACTTGAAAGGTTTAAATATTCTGTTTTCATTTACTTTTAACTATTAGTCTATAGTGACTAACCAATAGCAATATTAAATTGTACGTATAGACAACAGGTTGGTTAAGACCCTGTACTAAAACTATTGTTATGTGGAATAGTGGGGTTATTACAGTTTATTTGAGAGAGAGAGAGAGAACAAAGGGTTACTTAAGATCCTTTAGTAAGAGTTGTGTTATCTGGAAAATTATCACTAGTTGATCTTATGTGAAGACTGAGATTATTTACTAACAGTTATAGTGTAAAATAATACGATGATTTGAGGTTATGTGAGACAGCCATCTTTTGTTAATGTGAACCAGCCTTAAACTTAGTGATACCAATGAAGGCAGTTTTTGTATCATCAAGAAGTGAAATACTCATACTAGGACTTATTAGGAATAAATTTACAACTAGTGACTGGGAAGTAGTAGAAACAAACACTTTAGTGTGTCCCCCAAGGGATTGATGATTGGAAGAAATCTCGTGGTTCTTAAAAATAAAAATGTCATCATTAGGACCATGAACACAACAGTCAAGTCTGGGTGGGACATTGAAAGATGTGAAGATATAGTACTTACACAGCAAAGACTATCAGAAGTAGTCACCTTTGAGGAAATATAGAAATTCTGATATCAGATCCTCATATAAGGGCACCTTACCACCTCAGTTACGAGAGTTAAAGAAGTCTTACAGCTGATCAATGCCAAATTGCTATGGAACGTCAAGATACCTTCTCGGTCAGGCATGGTCAGGTGGTTAGGGAGCTCGACTCGCAAGTTGTGCGTCGCGGGTTCGAATCCCCCATCCCATCAAACATACTCGCCCTTTCAGCCGTGGGGTCGTTATAATATGACG
>NW_013665871.1:730767-741571 GCF_000517525.1 Limulus polyphemus | reverse complement strand
CTCCAGTGGACTATTTGGATTATGTAATGCATCTGCTACGTTTCAATGACTGATGGAGTTTAATCTCCATAAATTACTTACCTACTTGTTAACACTAAAACGTTCTGTATAGGTTGAGGAAAAAGAACCTTAAGTTGAATACCAAAAGAGTGAATTTTTCTATCAACGGGTGAAATACTTGGGACACATAATCAGCAGAAAGAGAGTATCTAAAAACCCATCTAAAATTAATAAATCTATTCATGACTGGTCAACACCAAAGAACCTACGTGTGGTAAGAGAATGTCTTGGACTGTGCTCTTACATTCTCTGACACAGCTCGTCCTTTAATATATGATCCATATAGGCAATTAACGATCCATACAGGTAATATATGATCCATATAGATAATTAATGATCCATATAGGCAATTAATGATCCATATAGGTAATACATGATCCATATAGATAATTAATGATCCATATAGATAATTAATGATCCATATAGGCAATTAATGATCCATATAGGTAATACATGATCCATATAGATAATCAATGATCCACATAAGTAATACATGATCGATATATGTAATTAATGATCCATATAGGTAATACATGATTCATATAGGTAATACATGATCCATATATGTAATTAATGATCCATATAGGTAATACATGATTCATATAGGTAATACATGATCCATATATGTAATTAATGATCCATATAGGTAATACATGATTCATATAGGTAATACATGATCCATATAGGTAATAAATGAAACAACTTAGGGCTCGAACAACACTTAGCTGCTTTTTTAAATAGTTCAATATCTCCTTTCTGCAGTATTCATTGTAATACTGTTGTAAGCAATCACATTTTTTTTCCATGTTGTACTTGTGATAACACTGCTCCCACTAAAAAATCTCTGGCATCTGTATCTAAAATGAACGAATCTTCAAGTGGAAGTAATGGTTAATTAGTTCTTCAGTTTGTTGAGCACTTATCCAAAGCCAGTGGTCTGATAAAACTTAAATTTGTGTAGCCTATATGGATCATTAATTATCTATATGGACCATGTATTACCTATATGGATCGTTAATTATCTATATGGATCATTAATCATCCATATGGACCATGTATTACCTATATGGATCGTTAATTGCCTATATGGACAAAAATTTACACTTTCGACAGAGCATGAAGTATTCATGTGGCCGGTGAATTTTCACAATCCAGAATGTCAGGTAGTAAGATGGCTTTAGAAAATTTAGGTGTACAACTTTAACATTGTACGTCGCCTTGGACAAAACCATGAAAATTTTGATGCATTATTTCAAAGACTATGTATTGATAAAAACTGTAAACAATGTGAAAAAGAAAAAGTACGAGCTAGCAACATACACCAAATTAATAAAGTATACAGAAGTATTGTCCAAGATAGGATATCCACAAATAATAATAAAGAACTAATGTGGCCCAACACTCAACTGGAAGATTCTCAGGCAATAGATACGAGTTTAAAATCCAATTGTTCAGTGGATCAAGAATAGTGCAGAAATGCCATTGTGATAAACAACCGCCCTATACAGCCTGGAGACAAAGATGTAGTGGGCACAATGGGATTCATCATGCCTACAAGAGCACTTGTTATGTCACAATGGGAAGATACCAGTGAACAGAAACAACGACTACAGTTGGTTCTTCGAGAGTCTCTACATTCAAAAGCACTTCGTCATGTCTACAACCTTCCAAATGCTGGACACTTAAGCGTTAAGATGACAGTATAGAGAGCGGGAGAACACTTCTATTGAATTGGATGACAGAGATTTGTAAAGAATTGGTGTGAATCATGTGAACTATACTGTGAGCAAAAAGGTTTACAAAAGGAACAGCATGGGCAGCTACAGCAGTATTGTGTTGGAGCACCACTTGATAGAGATGCTGTCGATGTGCTTGGTCCTCTGCCACAGAGTAACAGTGGGAATAACTGTATCACGGTTTTGGTGGACTATTTCACCAAATGGCTATAAGCATTCATTGTTCCAAACAAGGAAGCAGAAACTAGAGCAAGGAAATTCATCAATGAATTCATTTCAAGATTTTGGGTGCCTGCGGAACTTCACTCAGATTAGTGATGGAACTTTGAATCAACATTGTTTGTGGATCAAAACGACCAGGACAAGAACACTTTGTCCATCTTCCAATGGCATGGTGGAAAGATACAGCCATACACTTATAAATTAACTAGTCATTTATGTGAATGAAAATCAGGAACGTGGGATCAAGATCTTCTACTGCTATTTATGAGTTATCAGATGACAGAACATGAAGCTATAGGAAACACTTCATCAACACTGATGTTTGGGAGAGGACATTGGGAATTCTGTACTCATAGTCAGAGGATATTCACTCACCAGTCTTACATCACTGATGTCATAAAAGACTTTACCAGGGAAAGACTTAAACTAGCCAGTGCTAAAATTAAAAATGGCTATGATGTTAATGTTGATAAGACTGGATTTCACTGAGGTGACGTTGTATGGCTATACAATCTTCACCACAAGAAAGGATAAACTATAGAGTTAAAGAGGTGTTGGGGTGAGCCATATGCTATACTGAAAAGATGAATGATGTGGTATACAGAAACCACAAGGACATGCAATCCAAGCCAAAGATCATCCACTATGATCGTCTTTGGAAGTACTGTGGTGAAAGAATGGCGAGTTAGGTAACTTCAGATAAGAACTTACCAAGGGAAAGTCAACCTACATAAAAGTCCAGAGTTCCTGTTGATGCCACTTCCAGAGGATCCGCTTAACCTAGCAAAAACTTTTATTGACAGGATAGCATTAACAATAAAAGATAAGTGGTCATTCCATCTGTATACTATAACCTTCGAAGAAGAAACCACCAAAAGGATTTGGTTGGATAGTTAAATGTACTACCTTATTTGTGTATTAGGATTTTTCAAGGGACTTTGCAATCCACTTGTCTTCTGTAGCTTTTGTATCAACATATTATTTTACCCTAAACTGATAGTTTCAGAGACACCATTTGGATGACCTTGATTTGTCCTTTATATCATGACATCTTGTCAGCTAACAAATGCCCCCCAATATGCCTAAATATCTTACTTTAGAACAATAGGGAAAATCAGGACTTTTGACTCACTCTGTATAGACTTAACAAATCTCCAATTATATAGAATTCATTTAAACATGTTGACATTCTTTGCACTCTGTAATTCAATATCAGATTATCTATCATAAGGCTTCGTCATCAAACTAGATTTTGCTTGTTATCTTTTTTTTATTTTGTCTTTTTTTTGTGTGTCCTAAGAGTTAACCTATCTTTAATGATGTTTTATGAAACATATATTGTACACCGTGAATAATTAATGACGGAGGCTTCGAGAAATATCAGCTAGTTGAAGGATAACCTTTAAGACTAAAATGCTATATACATTTAAATAACGAATCTGATACAGTATTTTATTCTGTACAATCTTTAACTGCCAAGAGTTTTCCTTCGTAATGAACAAAATATTAATCAAAGAATAATGTATCAAGACGAGATTATGGCCAACCTATCATAATAAAGTCGTTATAATGGTCAATAAAAATGATATCTTAATGTATCAAGACCAGTTTTTGGTCAATCTATCATAATTAAGTCGTTGTAATGGTTGATAAAAATAACTTAATATGTCAAGACCAGTTTTTCCTCAACCTGACTTAATAAAGTCGTTGTAATAGTCAGTAAATTAATAACTTAATGTATCAAGACCACTTTTTTGTATGAACCCAACTCAACCCTAACTGCACAGCTGAGGTCAAAGTGTACATATGCCACGACCTTTTACAGTTGCTATTCAACATGGTATTATTTACTTGATGTCAGAGTTATCAACTATTCATTTTTACACTATATTGCTGATTTAGCGTCAGTTTGTGGTAAAGGAGAGTGAATACCAGATACAATATACATGGATGAGGAAAGGACTGATGGAGGTTCTAAGGGTTATGCAAACTTTATGATGGACAAAACACGTTTTTCTTTCACATGAATATCACCTTTTACACTGACTTGTCAGAGTCTAAGTCAGACAGACGTCATGAATTCACGGACATATCTTGAGTACAAATAATTTTGTAACACATCTGATTTTTTTGTGTACAACAAATTTATGTATTTTGCTAAAAGCTTGCCACAGTTCGTATAGATACACATAATAAACTGGAAATTATAATCAACATTCTTTCTCCAATACAGCCCATGCACATTCAGTTAATATAGTTAATGTTCCGATTGGATTGTCATAAATGTTTGCATCTACACCTTACTTTACTGCGATACGTGTTAAATTTTCCTTGGCAAATTTTCCATTACAGTGTTATAAAATGAACAAAACACAAATACGAAACGAGAAAAAACTTCATATGTCTAGTTACTGTACTATTATTTATATACATCTCATGTCTAATAATGCTTGGAGAAGACAGCTTGGATGGGTAATGAAGAAAAACTTTAATATAAGTTTAACATGACATCAAATGTACAACGTTTCGACAAGGTTTTGTCATCATCAACCTTGTCCAAACGTTGCACATTTGATGGTATGTTAAAGTTATTTTAAAGTTTTTCCTCATTACCCACTCAAGCCGTCTCCAAGAATTATTAGTCTGAGAGTGGGTTCCTCGTCATCGAACATCTCATCTCTTTTTAGCCTCCGTACATTTTTGGGTTCCGTCTCTCAGATTCATTATTGATTGACTGGCAGCTAGCTAAATTGTAGGTTTACTAATAAACCCATTGTAATTGGTGTGTAATTGAGGCTGTTTACGTCAGTTTGAAAATAACAATATTTGTGATTGATTTGAAATGGCATTTCAAAAATATATCCTCAGATTAAAACATCTTTAGCGCCGTCTATAGAAAAATACATTACCATAGGAATTGTCCTAGGATGCAGTATTTTGTTCACTTATGGAGTTTAACTAAGCTCGAACCCAGTCGGTTTTAATCTGCTCATCATGACGCGCACAACGAACTGAAAACAAATAAATTATCTAGTCGATAGTTGTAGGTAAACTAGAGTCGAGAATACAAAATGTGACTCATCTATGTGATTTAAAGCCAATTTCACCACGAGGAAGCGCCACAGGTCAAAGCATAGTATTTGAATTTGTTTGTTTTTAGAGCAAAGCTACACAATAGACTATCTACGCTCTGCCCACCAAGGAAAATCAAACCCTGGATTATAGGATTGTAAGTCCTTACATTTACCCCTTACTGACTGTGGGACAAGTATTTGAAGTAATTATGACAATTACAAATGACTCACAAATAATGATTAATTCGGTATCAATACAATAGTTATTACTAACAAAATAAGAAGAAATACAAATAAAGTGTACAATACACTATTATTTTGTATTTGTTATAAACAAACTAGTACAACTTGTCTTCATGCTATCATACGTTTTCAACGCATAATGGGGAAAAATGTTTCCAGTCGTCTTGTATTACACCCCACAATTCAACCCAAGTTGTTTGATTACCGTTTGACCTTCTCAGATTCCATAAAAAAACTAATATTCATGCAGACAAAGCGATGGTTGAGAGTGTGTTTTTTTTTTCAATTATCTCTACTCCACATCTTGCTGTCCAAAAGATCTTGTTCCTGAGAGAATGATATGATAGATAAATATTTCATTCTACCTGTCAACAGTCAGGGTGCCATCAATTTTGCATCGGTTTTCACTGGCTGAGATGTAGCCCAAACTTTTATTGGTCCTCCAGCATGCTTCACTCTAGATGTATGTACATTGACTGTGATATCATTATTTTTCTGTCATCAATCAAGCAATGATTGATTGTTGCCAAATAATTTGAATTTGAATAAGGCTGTTAAGAACTATTTTTGTCTAGCTTTGCTCATCACATTGTTTAATTATTGTATCTATTCCAGCCTGTTGGTTTGGTTAACTCCTCAATGCAATGAATTCTGAGCAACTATATATCCAATGAAGCCATTTGGTGCTTATTTTACTGTTCTAAAGGTAACATTCACGCCTGTACTTACGTCTAGGCCATTAACCAGACCTCTTCTTGATAGCTGTGTATCACGTAAGCTCCTCGTAAATAGCATACCCCGAGTTACCTAACATCACTTTTTTTTCTACCTTAACTGCTTTTATTATCTAAAGTACTGTACTAGTTTTATGTACTTTCTTCAAAACTTATTTACATTTTATACTAAATCATGATATTTTGTCCCAGATTGTGACTATCCAAAATTTCGATTTCTACGTGTTTATCATGTGGCATTTCTATCCTGGGAGCCATGAGTGAATCTCTACTTTGATATACATTATGCTGATGTGGCACTGTCTGATTGGTTGGATTACAGACAATCACGGTGTAAATTGTCAACACATGGCTGTGCGCTGGTGCAGTTCATTTACATACAACAGATGGGATCGATCCCATAATATCTGCATTTCATACCCATTTTATTCACTGTTTCCATAATTATTTCTAATACCGTATATTATGGAGTTAGATGTAAGGAACATCAGTTGCAGTTGAGAGAGGTGAGAAAACGACAAGCTTTTGATCAGTCTCTAAATAATTATGGAACTACAGCACCGTAAGTAATTAGAAAATGATTGAAGTGAAAAGTTAAGCTACAGAGGGTCAGAGCAACAGATATTGTGTGTGCAATTACAAAGATATTTGCTGATGTTGGATTATCTCTAAATGAATTGTGTGGTCAAGGATGTAACGGAGCATATATAACGGGTGGCGAAAGATCTGGTGTCCAAAAACAAATTCGAGATATGCAAAGCAAGGCCTTGTATACTCTTGCTATTGTAAATTTATGTTCAGTTCCACTAATACGAAATTGTATCGATCAAGTTAAAGTAATAACTATTTGGATTAAATACTCACCTTAACGTAGGGAACTATTGAAGGCAATCTATCAAAAAGTCATCCATCATGGAGCAGCTTCATCACGTCTTCCACTACTCAATGTGTGCATTAAACTCTGGGTTAAGAATATGAAGGTTGAGAAAGGTTCTGTTTATATCATCCATTCTTACTTCACATGTGTGAGATTACTGTGTATGAAGATGATAATTTTGAAATGTTTATGGACAATTGGACTGCTGAAGATAAGAAAAATGTTATGGCTTATCTACAAATATTGGAATCCTTTGAATTATTTTTTTGTTTAACAGCTATGCAACTTTCGCTTTACTACTTGAAAGAAGCTTCTGTAAGTCTGCAAGGTCCAAGTCAAGATATTGTTTCTGGTGTTTCCCTAATAGAACTATACTGTAAAGAATTGACTTTACTAAGAGTGAACGTAGATAATTATTCACATATCGTATCTTCAAGCAAAGCAGTAATACTGTAAACAAATATATAATATTAAAGTTAGCATGCTATGAGTTATTTAGCGACAAGCCTATCGTGTTAATATAGTTCCATGGAGGATTACTTTAAGAAAACAGTAACCACTCATTTTCTTGACCACATTATCAGTAATCTTTCCTCCAGATTTGATACACATGTAAAGCAAGCAACATCAATTCAGAAACTTATGACATCAAAACTCACACAAGAGTTTTCTATCTCTGATATCAGACAGGCTATAGATTTTTACAGGGAAGATTTGCCAAATCCTGATATTCTGATGAAGAACTTCACCGATGGAAAACAAGATATACCTGTCCAGGACAGGCCACAGATGCTTAAAAGCGTGTTTCAGGATACCAAATATATTTATGTTAATGAAACTCTTTGCCACACTGCCACTAAGTTCGTATTCCTGTGAACGTTTGGCATCTGCTCCCTGTCAGCTGGATAATTAACTGAAGTGTACACAAACCGAAGAAAGACTGAGTGCTCTAGCTTTAACACATAATCATTATGACACTGCTATCAACATTGAAACTGTACGTGAGTTATTTGTGGAAAATCACCCCCAGAAGAATGGAGTATGCTTATTCCAGTAGTACATACATGTACGAATGTGATAGACAATGATTGAAATAACTAATGTACTATTGTTGTACAGAGTCGTTTAAATTAGTAATATAACTTAACAATTAATAACTAGTCTAAATGTAGAAGTTTTGTTAATTTAAGTCTAGCTCCCCATGCAGTGTTATAACAGAATGGTGATTTGTTGACTTTTCATTGAATGTTTGTGGATTTTATGTGAACAAACATACAATTGTTTAAGCTGCATTTCATGCAACATTGCTTCCAGATTTAATCTCACAGCACCTAATTTTTACAAATTTCTTGGGGCATGCTCCAAACCCCTGTACGATTAGCATGCTAATTGTGCTTCGTGCAATATGGGTTGGCTTTTAATCTCACAAATTAAAATCTCCCTTTCAAACGTGCGTATGGTCTTGATGATTAGTTTAAACTTTTGTTATAAATTAAATTGTTATAAATAATTTTGTTTTCTGTTCTGGATCTTATACTGATAAAGCATCATTGATAAATCATGATTAATTGTTAGTTTATATAACAAACAAAGTGAAACAATTACTAATGTTTCGGTATGATAATAGTTGTATGTTTGTTTTCAAACCCTAATTGTATTTAAAGATACCAAGTTAATATTTCAAATATTCAATTCTACTGTACCAAATATTATTCACTATTTTGATTGAAATGGATAGGGTGATTTACAAAACAAAAAACATGACGGCGTGTGTATTGTGGCTGTTGAAGTTTGCTTTATTTAAAGGTGATCTCTTTTCTTTTCTTTTTTTCCAAAGAACGAATTATTCTAACTATGATACTGTATTTTAGCCGATCTTTTACTTTCTCCATGCAGTATTTTGTTGTTGTATTTGCTGCTTTTTTTTTTAATTTATCAACACACAAACACTTAAGATTGACCGCAACTCAACCGTCGAGAGCTTTATTTTATGGCCTATTGAATCGTTGTTTTTCTTCTCTTTTTGTCAATAGAAAGAGAGATTTTGTGAGAGCTATAAAAAGCACCAAAGACACGACAACTAATTACACAAATAAGACTTGTGAAGAAATACATGTATATACGCATACCAGACCAAACTTTTTTTTCAGTGAAATATTTTACACAATACCTCAAAGTATTTGTAATCTGGGTATTTCTGGAGTTTATTATACAATTTTGCAGTGTTTTGTAAGTTGTATAAGGTAACATTCACCCAAAGGAGTGAAATCTTTATGAACAAAACTAGCTACCACAAAGCGATAGTTCCCTATCTCGTAACGATCGTTTTATTTCTTTTTTATGGTGTTTGGAAGTGTTCAACTAAATCACAATAACTCAAAAGAAATTCAATAAAGTTTTCGAAATTCCAGTGTTCATTTCTTGCGCTGTTATAAGCAAACATATTTATTATATTCATAACATTAATTATTATGTAAATAGCGATAGATTTCCAAGTGTACTACGATATTTCAGTACAAAACAATCGTCATTGGCTCAGCCAAAAAATAAAGGCATATTAATTAAGACAAAAACGACTGATGATTTTCAACATTTTGATTTAGAAAACAAATGTGTTTACTACACAACCTTTGTGAATGATATAATTCCAATCTATTACAGTGTGTATATATATATATATATATACTGTCAAATATTCATGTAAACTTATAGAAATGGAAATAATTATTGAAAGATTGGGGGAAAATGATTTAAAAGGCAAATAATATAGAAATGCCATCCTCTTTATAATGTGAAAATTAACTGCACCAGATTACAGTCTCGTGCTCATAGTTTACACTGTGATTGGTTATCATCCAATCTACTCCTAAACTTCTTCTGAGATAGTTAACCAAAAGGATGGAACGGGCATCAGACTACAAACAGTGGAATGAGATAAGCTGGAGAAGTGTATTATATATATATATAAAAGGGAAATTGTATGTTTGTCTGTCCGCTAACTCCTCACAAACTATTTGACCACTCACCACCAAACTCGGCATGGTGACTCCTACGATCCCCAGAAGTAACATGAAGGAGCAAAATTCCCATCAGGTTTCCCACAAAAATTTTATTTGGTAGCTTAAAACTAATTTTTGGATTTAAATTCAGTTTATTTCTTCGTGTGACGCTCCTTTTGGTAACACTCAACAATATACTTCGTCGCTTAGCAACAAAACTATCACGACATTGTTGTTTATGTTGAACAAGTAATGTATACGTTAATTTGTGGTTTATTTTTATTTTCTCTGTTTTTAATAACTTCGGTGATATAAAAGCAAACGGTCTAGTTCAGAAACTTCTTAGGTTAGTGTGGGAAAGTTTTCATTCAATCAATCAAACAACTACATTACTATTCCAGATAAATGTGGCAACTTAGTTTAGGATGCAGAATAGCTAAAGGAAAATGTGTTCCCTAATATTTGTCAAAATTATCAAAATTATGAATAGTTGTGTAAAAGAGCAATTGTTACACCTCGAAATGATACTGTTCATGACATAAATGATCAGTTATTGCAAAATGTTTCTGGACAGGAATTCACCTAAAGCTCAACTGTCACTGTTCCAGTTACAGATTATGATGTAAATTACCCAACTGAATTCCTAGATTCTCTTGAACCACGAGGGATGCCAGGTCACGTTCCGAAATTAAAGGTTGGTTCACCAATAATGTTGTTGGGAAATCTTGAACCACCAGGGATGCCAGGTCACGTTCCGAAATTAAAGGTTGGTTCACCAATAATGTTGTTGGGAAAGTCTTGAACCACCAACGGGATGCCAGGTCGACGTTTCCGAATTAAAGAGTTGTCACATAGTGTT
>NW_013665871.1:726847-730746 GCF_000517525.1 Limulus polyphemus | reverse complement strand
AGGTCACGTTCCGAAATTAAAGGTTGGTTCACCCAATAATGTTGTTGGGAAATCTTGAACCACCAGGGATGCCAGGTCACGTTCCGAAATTAAAGGTTGGTTCACCAATAATGTTGTTGGGAAATCTTGAACCACCAAGGATGCCAGGTCACGTTCCGAAATTAAAGGTTGGTTCACCAATAATGTTGTTGGGAAATCTTGAACCACCAGGGATGCCAGGTCACGTTCCGAAATTAAAGGTTGGTTCACCAATAATGTTGTTGGGAAATCTTGAACCACCAGGGATGCCAGGTCACGTTCTGAAATTAAAGGTTGGTTCACCAATAATGTTTTTGGGAAATCTTGAACCACCAGGGATGCCAGGTCACGTTCTGAAATTAAAGGTTGGTTCACCAATAATGTTTATGGAAAATCTTGATACTCCAAAATTATGTAATGGCACAAGTTTAGTTGTTAAGAATTTACCTCCACATATTATTGAAGCAACTGGTCATGCCAAAGGTGAAAATGTCTTCATTCCAAGAATTCCTTTGTTATCAAGTGATTATCCCTTTGAATTTGGAAGATTCCAGTTCCCAGTTTTGCAATGCCAATTAATTTGTTTGTTTGTTTTGAATTTCGCGCAAAGCTACACGAGGGCTATCTGCGCTAGCCGTCCTTAATTTAGAAGTGAAAGACTAGAGGGAAGGCAGCTATTCATCACCACCCACCGCCAACTCTTGGGCTACTCTTTTACCAACGAATAGTGGGATTGACCGTCACATTATAACACTCCCACGACTGAAAGGGCGAGCATGTTTGGTGGGACGGGGATTAGAACTGCGACCCTCAGATTGCGAGTCGAACGCCCTAACCACCTGGCCATGCTTAGGCCATTTAAATTAATAAGGCACAAGATCAAAGTTTAAATGTTGCTGGATTGTTCCTAAAGCAGCCTTGTTTTGCACATGGTCAATTCTAGGTAGAATGTTCAAGGGTTGTATCTCATCAAAACCTGTTTATATTGTCAGAAGAAGGAACAATAGCCAATATGGTATATCAATAAGCTTTAATTTAGACTGTGCAATTTTTGTTTTGAAAATCAAAGGTTTAGATAAAAATCAAAATTTTATAAAAAATTGATTTTTTTAAATAATTGTTCTTAAAGTTGACTGTTTGTTTGAAGTTAAGCACAAAGCTACACAATGGGCTATCTGTGCTCTGCCCACCATAGGTATCGAAACCCGTTTTCTAGAGTTGTAAGTCCGCAGACATACTGCTGTGCCACTAGGGGCATGTTCTTAAATGTAATTTAATTTGTAATTTGGACACCTGTGGAAGAAACGGGTAATTCATCTAATAAATAAAACTTTTCTAGCAAATTTCTCGGTCAAACGCTACAAATCTTATATCGTTGTAAAGGCTTTTGTTCGAGGAAGATAAGGATAGCCCATTGCATAGCTTTGCGCTGAAAAAAACAACAACAAACTAACAGGAACGTAACTTACCTTTGACAATTATAAATAAAGTATTGCCAAACATCCAAGATATTTCGTATATCTTAACAAATTCATGTTATTTCTCAAAGTAGACAGAAGTCTAAATAGTTTCTACAAATGTTCATTTCGTTGAAAGCCACTAATTATTATCTTGACTAATTCCTATCTTTATTTATATATATATATATATATATATAGAAGAGAGAGAGAGAGAGAGAGATGGGGGTAGTACTTATTTTGAAAACGATTTTGAATGTGCAAATCAGCAAATCCTGTATCCTGTAGCAACCACAAGTAATATAAAGTCAGTTAGACAATAAAGGGGTGTTTAGATCGGGGATTTAGTATCTACAAGACGAGAATATCCCTTGTGCTTAATGGCATTGGTAATAAAAGTGATATGGATCAAACTGGGACACCAGGACCATCTAAAAAGAGACCTCCAACAAGTCGCACCCTAGACGTGGTAAGCAAAGTGCATTGTCGTGTAACTAGTGAAAATCCACGAACACCGTGGTCATGATAAAAGCCATCCACGTGTCCCAGACAACAATATGCAACATCATCAAGAAGGATCTCCATGTGGAAATGAAATTAGCAAGTATGTATTCATCAAGATGAGGCTTTCAGTCATATCTTTCATTCAGTCATCACATTCCTCAAGCCAGTGGAGAACGATATAGGTATTTATGCTATGCCATAGGAGTATATACTAGTTAAGTCGCTTATGGAGTTCTGTACAATCCTAATATTGAAACGAGCGTTGAGAAACCGCCCTTCTAGTGCAAGAGATAGGTTATGGAAAGCTTGGAGGTGGTATGCTTCGGACATGACAGCTTTTTTTTTTTTGCATCGAAAACTCTGGCAATAACTCGCATTTCATTTTAAGAAAAATGACAATAATCCCGACATTATTTTTAAGAAAGTATCCAGGGTTATATTAACAAAACAAAATAAAACGCACACACGTGTTTCTTTTCTCTTTTATTGTTTTTGTTCAAGTTTTTGTCCAGTTTCACAGCGTTTCCTAAAGTATGGGGCGCACCCCACCGTGGGGGTGCTAATAATCTATTGGGGGCGATTAAAGTAATATCAATAATACAAAATTAAGCGTTTTAATATATTTTTCATTAATGAAAATAATAAGTAATTACTTCAACACATTTACCATTTTAATGTGTATCCGTGTGTTATATCTCGTCACTTAACTCAATCGGTCACTCATTCACAAAAAAGAGTGGAACACTCAAAGAGCCATATTTATTAAAGGGAGCGTGGATGACAAACGTTTGGGAAACGCTGCAATATAATATTATTATTGTTCATCCACTCTACTAGGACAATTTGGATGGCGTTTCATGTTTGCAAGTGCATGGGCTGCCATCTCTTGGCAGAAACAAAATCAATAGAAAGAATGTTAAAAATACAAAAAGAAATACGTTTTTTGTATTTTATATTACAGATTAATAAATTTTAAGACAAGTTGGTTTTAGCAATAAATCAAATACCTATATATTTGTTTTTAAATGTTTTGACACAGCTGGTAAAGATTCTCAAATATTTCAAATACAGGAATCCCTCGATTAGTGCGGTTAATGTGTTCTTTAAAAGAGCCGCACTAATCGAATATAATAACTTATAGGAAATCATGTAATTCGTACCTCAGTTTTCATTCTCATTCACAATTAATTTCTATTTTGCGTATTTTTTAATCAAAGTATAGGTATATAAGAAAATACGAAAAAAATGCAATGAATTAAAATTTATTGATCTGATTTTTTTATGAAAAACTTATTTAGAGTTGCTTGTCCCATCGTATTCTTCTGTTCTTCGTATAATTGACGGTACTGAGAAATTGCCTCATCAATTTTTCTGCAAATCTGACGGCTTCTATCTTCATCAGGGTCTGTTTCTAAACATTTTCCCTTAAATTCTTCAATAACCGTGAAAAGTTCTTCTAATTCCTTCTTCGTCATCTTCTTATGCTGGCGGGTAGGTAAGATTTCTTCACATTCATCAATGTCTTCATATGCTTTCTGAGTGTCCAAATTTATAAGATCCTTATTGGTTAGTTCTTCTGAATGAGCTTCTAGCAATTCTTGCACATTTTCATCGCCAGTCTCAGCGAAGCCAAGTTCTTTTCCAATACGAGTAATCTCTTTAACGACCTCTTCTCTACCTTTTGAAAAGTCTGTGACGTCCTGTGCACAGTGTGGAAGAACTGTCTTCCAAACACCTTGCATAATTTTAACTGAAATTTCATTCCATGCTTGATGGATATTATCATTAGCATCCTTAATACTGAATTTCTTCCAAAATTGAACTAGTGTCATAGAATTCTCTCCAGATGTTGCTTGAATCGCTTTCTTGAAAGTCTTTCTCAGGTAGTATGCTTTAAATGTCGCGATAACGCCCTGGTCC
>NW_013665871.1:711775-725847 GCF_000517525.1 Limulus polyphemus | reverse complement strand
GTTCAAGTATTTTACCCCGGGGCAAGGGGTGAAAAAATCGCTAAAATACCCCGGGCTGACGGGGTCGGGGGCCCCGGGGTGGACACTCTAGTAATAACTTGACAAGTAAAATACTTACCCATTTTCTATTTTTAATTTCGGTGCCTAAAACTTACTTTTCAATTACTATGGTTAAAATGAAATGTGTGTTACCGCACTAATCGAGTATTATGCACGCACTAATCGAATATTGGTTATAAAAAAATTTAAGCGCACTAAACGAAAACACATTAATCGAATGCGCATTAATCGAGGGATCCCTGTAATTCGTTACGATGTAAGACAGTTTGAAAACTCCGCTCTTTAGAGCATAATATATATATATATATAATAGCACCGTCTGTTGTTTGTTGCACATTCATGTAACTATTTCGCAGGGTGTGGATGGTTCTTCACTAAAATTGGTATTGAAGTAATTAGGTCCACGCGGAGGTACATGCAAATTTTCAGTTTAGTGTTTTACGGTTTTTACCACTACTTCACCCCCTGTAGACGGACCTTCACCAAATTTGGTATGGAGGTTCATTGGGTCCATGGGGAGTTACAAAAACAAAGTTTCAATTTTGCGTTTTGCGGTTTTTATGGACGTTTTTGCGCTTTTTTACAATTACATATAAGGGAAGCAACTTTTCATGTCCAAAGATAACATTTCATTAATCATGAATTTACATAACTTCCGTCCAAGGGACGAGTACTTCTGCTAGTAGTAATTATATTGTTTCATCGTTGTTAACAAACAGCTAGTTGACTTCGTGTTACACATACTTACATACAATATTTCATTACAGGGTAGGAGATTCAACGACGTTTTAGAAACTTAAATAAATAATTTTTCAATAAAATATTGAACTAGCAAATTGTTTTATCATCACATCCTACAGCATTTAAGTGATCAATTAGGCTACATTAACACAGCCATGTTGCCACTCTGTAGCTCAGCGGTAAGTCTGAAGGCTTATTACACTAAAAGCCGAGTTTCGATACCCGTGGTGTGCATAGCACAACTAGCCCTATGTGTAGCTTTGTGCTTAGCAAGAAAAAATATAGCCATGTTCTACAACATTAAGACAGACATTTTTTACAACATTAAAATGATCAATTAGACTATGTTATCACAGCCATGCTCTACAACATTAAGATCATAAAATCAGACTACATTAACACAGCCATGTTCTAGAACATTAAGACTATATTAACACAACATTAAGATGGTAGATCAGATTACGTTAACACTGTGTACAAGATCATTATTACTCGGTTTATAAGGCTAAAGTTTCATCTTGAGTCTTGGCTCTACCATATTGCATATTGTCCAATAACATTTAGCATGGTGCTAGTGGTAATGGAATTGAAGTGCCAAATTGAGCCAGCTAGTTACGTCTGCCAAAAGAGTAAGTTGATTGGGATATTTTTTCGTGCTGTGGCTGTGTGAGATCGAAAAAAAACTGGTCCTATATTGGAAACTTCAACACAGTGGTACGTCTGCGGACTTATACTGCTAGAGACCGGGTTTCGAGACCCGTGGTGGGCGTGGCACAGGTAGCCCTTTGTGTAGCTTTCCGCTTAACAACAACAACACTTATTAAATATTGCCTGACGAACTTATAACAACGTGTTTAGTCACTGATCGTATAGTACACAAAACTATATCACTGACACGCTTTTTGCCATTATGAAATTGGGATATTATAAAAACACTTTAGACACATTGCTATGGCTACACTTGATATTATTAAAAACACTTTAGACACACTGCTATAGCTACACTTGATAGTATTAAAAACTTTAGACACACTGCTATAGCTACACTTGATATTATTAAAAAAGCTTTAGACACACTGCTATAGCTACACTTGATGTTATTAAAAGCACTTTAGACACACTGCTATAGCTACACTTGATGTTATTAAAAGCACTTTAGACACACTGCTATAGCTACACTTGATGTTACTAAAAGCACTTTAGACACATTGCTATAGCTACACTTGATGTTATTAAAAACACTTTAGACGCACTGCTATAGCTACACTTGATGTTATTACAAACACTTTAGACACACTGCTATAGCCACACTCGAAGAACAAAGCTAAAGGTTAAATATTATCTCAAAAAAATAGTATTTGCGTTTTGCATACTCGACCTAATATTAAGTTGAAATAGGACTAGCGTATTGAAAACTTTGCCTTTCTTCTGATTTCACAGTTTTTTACATCAACTTGCCGCGTGTGAGATTTTGTAATCACGAAAAAAGCTCTATCCAGAAATTGTTTTATTAAAATGAAATTCTCCTTTCATTTTTCTTTCAGAAGAATAAGTTTTATAATCGAAAAGAAAAAAAAGTTAAAGAAATTGGTCATGGAGATTCGCAGCGCTTCATATAGTACAGTTGTTTAGGTTTTGGTGCAAAATACCCAGTCGATTTTGTTGTAGGCTTGTGAAACAATAATATTAATAATAATAATATAAGCAAATGGGCAAATTTTGATTTTGCCTACATTCGAGAAATCACTTATTTTACTTATCATTAACGTTTGGGTGAACTCATCTATAGAAAAGGGAAGTTTTGAGTGTTATTTCAAGAATAAGTCTGTTTTTAAGGTGGTTTTTGCCTTATTGTTATATTAGAGTTTTGAGCAAATTCCTGTGCGATTCTTATTATGAACCACTATCATGGTTCATGATACTAAACGTATTAAGAGTAGGAACTAAGGTCATGTAGTACAACCACACGAGTATTATATTAATACTAAACATATTAAAAATACGTATACTTTAATCACACGAGTATTATGTTAATATAAACATGTTAAAAATACGTGTACTTTAATTTTCATCTAACATTTTCTGACTATACTTATCACTTTTTAAGTTGGTTATTTTTCATTGAAAGTTGATTTACGTGGTTACAAATACATAATAGATGTGGTGGTGTTCTGAGCGGCTGCTTTTGTATTCGACCCGTGCTATACGCGTATTTACACAAAACCTCAAGCACAAAGCCATCTGGCTCAGTAAATAATTACTTTAAAAGACATGAAGCTTTATTTAAAGCAATGCTTTAGACTGTTTGTTTTATTTGAAAAGACTGCTTTTATACTAGTAAAATTTTACACGTAGGGATTGTCTTACTCTAGGCATATATTTGTCCATTTCTGTGCGTTAAAAAGCCAACATACTAGATAATTAAAAATTTAGAATTTAGAATGAACAAATAGGGATCACAATAAAAGTAAGCAAACAAGGCTGGAGATCTACTGCTGACAGATTGCTCAAGCTACAAATCTTTATTATGACCCCACTATAAAATTATTGCAAGTGATATTTACTGTAGTGTGGATCGAACAGGAATTTTGTAAAAACTGAGAGTGTAGTTTTAAACTTAATTTTGTCGTTCTGCAAAATTTTCTAAATCCTTCATTTCCTGCCATCAAAAAGTCCTGTGTTTTCCTAGCATGAGCGTTAGTTGGAACTATTACTCGTGCATTTTCTAGAGCATTAATTTGAAACTGGCACGTGAAACATTCCCGATTTTGCTGTTGCATATCGTTACGCGAGTCGCTATTGTTCATCGTTATTCAAGTTTGCTGTCTCTACGTGGATTTCCAAGACTATATTTCAGCAAATTTTTAACAGTGGGCGAATACCATAGTAGATTTTCCTACTCAGACGACGGTGGTGATTCTTTCTAGTGTTTCTTATACTTAGCTGAAATCGTGAATGAGTATCCTGTATTTATTACCACTGCATATAGCATTATTTTATATGGCTATTTTTAAGCAGTTGCTGTTAAGGTAGCAGTTGTAAATGTTGTCGATAATTGATGATTTACGCTAAGTCTGTCGCTGTCGTCTATTATGCATGCATTATTTGTATCGCCTTAGTTGTGCACACCAGGCTGTTGAACAACATGTAGACCTAACGAGGTAAGCATATTACTAGGTCTGTTTACAATACATTAATCTGTGTTGTATTATCTTAGGAAAAATAATATTCCATTCTAGTGAGATTGCTTTGTTGCTGCTCGTCTTTTGTTACATTACATTGTGACATTGTTGAAAGCTGGTCATTAATTCTGTGATGGTACAATCTTTGCCTTCAGGAGTGTTCTTTAAGAACAATTTTAAATTTTGTTTGTTGTAATTACATGCCAGTATATGTGTTTATTCTTTGTTATATATTTGTTATTTATTTTGAATAAGTTCAGTGTGGTGGCTGGGTGGAAAAAAAAGCTAATGCAGCACTAAACTGTCGAAATCATCTAACATTCAACTGAACGCATATGTACGTATGTAGCTTAACATTTATTCTCCATAAATGTACATTATAAAACGTAAGAAACAAGATTAGTAAAAACTGTTCTTTTAAAAATGCGGAATAGGGATTGTCAAAAAAGTACAGAAAAAAGTTGAATCAGAATGCAAAGATAATATATTCAAAACTTTAAATAAAAACTCTAAAAACGGTGTTTCTAGCTACACGACCTTGGTTCATACTCTTAATATGTTTGGTATTATCCTAATACTGGTGTATTTGAGCTACACGACCTTAGTTCGTACTTTTAACATGTTTAATATTAACATAATATTCGTGTGATTGAACTATACGTATATTTAGCATGTTTCGTATTATCATAATACTGGTGTATTTGAGCTACACGACCCTAGTTCGTACTTTAAACATGTTTAATATTAACATAATATTCGTGTGATTGAACTATACGTATATTTAGCATGTTTCGTATTATCATAATACTCGTGTATTTGAGCTACACGACCCTAGATAGTACATTGTGAGTTGGAATAAGACAGATATTTCTGAAGTTGCTTGTGTCTGTAGTAAAATCATGTATAAACACAAAGCTGTACACGTGAATTAACATTGAGTTTGGTATTAACAGTATTTTTTATATTTACAACGCTGCTAACCCTTTACTCGACAGACAAATCCCATAATATAAAAAAAAAGGGAGGGGAATAACACGAGGCCGAAAACGTAGCCTCGTATTGTTCTAAGCTTGGGATTTGTTACAACGTCTCTACATGGGATTTCTCACAACGTCTCTAACACTGAAAGATGAATAGCAGTGCGTGTACTTACGTACCAAGTGGCGACGGGCTTTTAGGGCATCTTGCAGATAGGGCTGGCACTGCTCCAAAGATGCGAAATATCGCTGTAGTTCTTCCATCCAAAACGTTGTTCACCAATATTTTTTACCGACACACACACTACCAACCTTATACATGAAATATCGCTGTAGTTCTTCCATCCAAAACGTTGTTCACCAATAATTTTACCGACACACACTACCAACCTTATACATGAAATATCGCTGTAGTTCTTCCATCCAAAATGTTGTTCACCAATAGTTTTACCGACACACACTACCAACCTTATACATGGTGAACAACGTTTTGGATGGAAGAACTACAGCGATATTTCCTAATATTTTTTACCGACACACACTGCCAACCTTATACATGAAATATCGCTGTAGTTCTTCCATCCAAAACGTTGTTCACCAATATTTTACCGACACACACTACCAACCTTATACATGACGTAATTTTTTATTCGGTTAAAAAAAAAGATTATCGCTCAAAATTGTAGCTTCTCAGACCGAAAGTGTTTAAATATAATTTTTGACTATTTGTATTTAACCTATAACAACAATTCAGAGCAGTGAGGCTACATATAAAAGCATTATTTAAAAGTTGCTATGCATTGATTTGTGCTACAAAATCAACAATTTCCACATTACAAAGGATGCAAATCTTTTTAGAACTCCTCATTGGTGAACTATTTCTCTGAGAATAACATCAGCGCAGTGGGATAACTCATTGTTTCCTTCGAAAAAAATTTAGCTATGCTCTTGTACATAGCTCATCGTGGTTCCAGATGGTTCATAAAGAGATGGGAGAGACTGGAATAAAACCAGAGATCAGTAGTGCGTGAAAAACGTCAATTTACGTTTATCTTGAAACTGAACCTTCACGGAAACGCCCGCGCACTGTTTGGAAACTTGCCACAACTATCCTGCACTCGCACTGACGGATCGCACGTGCTCACACCACTCGTTGCATCTCGACTTTCTGACAGAACTCGAGCTTCATGCGGTCTATTACGCTTAGCGGTTAGCTCTGCTCGTGCGCTTCCATCACACGGGTGACGTGACATTGCAGAGGCAATTCCATTGAAATAGAAATGGTAACATTTCCAGACCATCAGACTCGGAAACAGTATTTGCGGATTACGTAGCAGCGTGTTATAGATGTGACTGTCAGAAACGAACATGTGAATACTGAAAGTTTTCCTAGAATTCTAGACAAGATATATGTGACATTACGTCGACAATACAAGTTCCTGACAATGCAATCAACCTCTTGTATTGCCCAAGAACAGTCAAAACAAAACTTTGTGTTGTATTAAAATTATTGAAATCTATGGTAGTTGGACAACAAAAATCAAACATGAGTTACCAGCTATCAGAGCAGTCTAAAGCCAAATCAACCGTTCGTTACCGGCTATCAACGAAGACCAAAGCAAAAATCAACCTTTAGTTACTGGCTATTAAAGAAGTCTAAAGCAAAACCAAACGTGAATTACCGGCTATCAAAAAAAATATAAAGCAAAATCAACTGTTAGTTACCGGCTATTAAAGAAGTGAACTACCGGCTATCAAAAAAATCTAAAGCAAAATCAACTGTTAGTTACCGGCTATTAAAGAAGTCTAAAGCAAAACCAAACGTGAACTACTGGCTATCAAAAAAAAAATCTAAAGCAAAATAAGCCGTTAGTTACCGGCTATGGGAGAAGTCTAAAGCAAAACCAAACGTGAATTACCGGCAATCAATAAGTATAATGCAAAATCAATCGTAGGTTATCGGGTGCAAGCATGGAAAAGTTTGTTTCCGAATTCCACACAAAGCTACACAAGATATGTCAACTGGGTGCCCTATGCTGTGGCGTCACTTACGTATATGTGCTAATTCGGCATGATTACAAAATTTGCACTTAAACTGCCATTTAGGGTCCCTCCTGAGTGTGAGGGGGGTCAGTCATGTCCCCCCCCCTCCAATGACTCTCTTGCCTTCTTCAAAGGTTCAATTCAAGTTTGACAAAATTATTAGAAATACAATGATGTGTAAATACAGATAATAGATAGTTTATTCTGTACGACAGTTGAGATTTTGTAGAAGTATATTTGTTTTATCGCAAACCTGTCTATCGCGAGGAATAAAACCCCGGATTTTAGTGTTAAAAGTCTGTAGTAAACTTACCACTGTCCCATTGTGGATCGTTAAAGTGTGTATCCTAATGTCAAAGATTTATATCTCCCCCTAGGTGATCGGAAAATAACTTTTATATTAATTTAAACCAGTGGTGATATAGCAGAGAAACCTCACATGGCTTACGACCAATTTTCTTCAATCACGTATGTGTAAAATAAAAAAGTTTGTTTTAGCGCAAAGCTACACATTGGGCTGTCTGCGCTTTTGTCCACTGCGGGGAGTCGAACTCCGGATATTAGTGTTCTAAATCTGTAAACTTGCCACCGACCCAGTGGGAAACATAAAGAAAGGCTATTAAATATTTTCAGTGTGTTTAGATCACAGTTTGATTTAACACGGATAATGTCTATCAATAAACGACTTTCGTTATCGATCCTATCATTCAAATACGTGAAGGTTACCCTACCCGTACGTATCTCATTAGAAAAAAAATGTAACCATTTCTGACCTTGACTCCCCAAAAGAGAAAACTCATAACTTGAGAAAGTTTCCTTTTCACAAGAAGAAAGATTATATTTCATGCTATTAAATCCTTTCTAATATTCAAGATCTTTATCAATTTCCTGCTAAATATCATTCACAGAAACACGTTATCGCCATCTGGTGACGTTTTCTAGCAAAGACGTAAAATATGACTAACACTAATGTATCTCGTTAAACGAAGATTTCAAGATTACTTATATTGCAAGAAAAAAGATTTGTTGTTCAGTCTTATAATATGGGTTTATCACTTCTGTGTAAAGCATTTTCCAGCATTATTTTTTATGACAGCCGATTTCGCGTTTCTAATCACGTGACCCTGTTAATTTTATCGGTTTTAAATTTCATTCATTTCCTAACGTTAACTAAGATAAAACAACGAAGCAACAACGCTAAAGGAGATCGAGCAACTGATTACACAGTTTGAAACATTATTGATCTGACATACATATTCATGACGGAAATCAACCACAAATTTGAACTGCATATCATAAACCCAAAATACATCCAACTGGAATAGAATATCATTAACCCAAAACATATGTAATTTGAATTGAATATCATTAACCAAGATATATACAGTTTGAATTGAATATCATTAACCTAAAATACATCCAAGTGGAATAGAATATCATTAACCCAAGATATATCCAGTTTGAATTGAATATCATTAAACCAAAATATATCCAATTTATTGGAATGCATGTTATAACAAGTTCGCAAAAAAATGACAAAAGTATCCAATAAAAGCAGCAAATCGCGTCTCTGTTTGAAGACACGCTGGGAGGTCAATATTTTAATTTTTAACGGGAATACACTAAAGAAGACACGCTAGGGGGTCAATATTTTAATTTTTAACGTGAATACGCTAAGGAAGATACGCTGGGGAGTCAATATTTTCATTTTTAACATGAATACACTAAGGAAGACACGCTGGGGAGTCAATATTTTCATTTTTAACATGAATACACTAAGGAAGACACGCTGGGGAGTCAATATTTTCATTTTTAACGTGAATACACTAAGGAAGACACGCTGGGGAGTCAATATTTTCATTTTTAACATGAATACACT
The DNA here is from genome assembly GCF_000517525.1 of Limulus polyphemus. NCBI lineage: Eukaryota > Metazoa > Arthropoda > Merostomata > Xiphosura > Limulidae > Limulus > Limulus polyphemus. Next base: position 716,965 of record NW_013665871.1, on the reverse strand, counting down.
AAGGAAGAAACGCTGGGGAGTCAATATTTTAATTTTCAACGTGAATACACTAAACTCTGAAGAAATAATTGAAGTTCTCTAGAGAATTTTATTTTGTTACTTTTTCGTACTTTACTTTCGTAAAACACTTACTCTGGTTTTCGGTTGGGATTTTTAATATATTATATATATATTGCGAACCGTGGTGTCTGTCCGAGGGTTCGTCTGTCCCCTGTTTACGGCGGCAGCTTCACACGGTGTGTTAAAAAAGCTGTGCACGCAAGCAAAGCTAAATGACGGGTGAACAGGCATGAATAATGTTGATGACAAATTTTACTTCACAAGCAGGATATTCTACACTAAATTGTTAGGAATTAATCACACTATCGTTCGCATTTCAAAATGTGACGTAACTTGAAGAATAAAAAATGTAGGTTTACCGTATGTTATTGTTGAGCAGCTCTTAGCATGACTGAAATGCTCAACAATTACTCTTCACGTTGGGCGGTATAAGTAGCTCACAACTTTGGCTCTGGGTGAAACCAAGAGTTCAAAACAATTAACCTTTTTAGAGTCCATGAAATAATTTCAATTGATAGATTAACTTATACTTTTCCCGTCACTGGGGACGGGTACTTTGGCTTGTATATAATATGTTATTTAACAGTGTCTTGTAGAATAACGTTATTTAGGTTTTATTTTTTAATATAGTTTAAATTAAATCAATCACCATGGTCTCCCACTCTCCATCCCACTACATCCCCCGTCAGTGAATTTATTGGGTTAGAGAGTAATCAACAAATATTAACACTTTTTAATACTCAACACGCACATCTTTAAACAGACACAGTGCATACCGATAGGTGGGAACTTCAGTCCGCAAGTCGCAATTTTATTTCTTTTTTGAACCTGAATCAATACATTCCACAACTTTTCAAGATAGACCAACATTAAGCTTTACAAATTAACAGAGCATGCAAATACATCAATGTCATAGCTGTACTAAACCTATACAATATTCTTGACATAGCTAAGCATATCTACCCGACAGATCAAGACTTCAAATTTTTCAACAAAGGCAATCGAAGCACATTACCTCTATTTAAACATAGGTGTTATTAATCTTCCTTCAAGATTTAAAATAGAACAGGATATTTTACTTTTAAGCTTAAAGTTTTCCATTTCCTAATTCAAATATCCCAAAGAAAATATGCTATAACATATACCTGTCACATTTCATCAAATTTGCAAGAATTTGTTGTAATTTGAAAAATATTTATAGCGAGAGTTTGTTTGTTTTGAATTTCGTGCAAAGCTATAAGAGGGCTATTTCCGCTAACCGTCCATAATTTAGCACTGAAAGACTAGAGGGAAGGCAGCTAGTCATCATCACCCACTGCCAACTCTTGGGCTACTGTTTTACCAACGAATAGTGGGATTGACCGTCACATTATAATGCCCCCACGGCTGAAAGGACGAGCATGTTCGATGGGACGGGGATTCGAATTCGCAGATTGTGAGTCGAGCATCTTCAAGCCACCTGGCCATGCTAGGCCTTATAACGAGAGCGCTAGAACTCTGAGACGTGAACTTTTCAATAGACGTTATTCTTTTAACATGTTACTCACGAATGTTTTAAATTTTGTGTTAAGCACAATCTATTCTTAATTAAAATGTACAACATTGACAATTTCGCCACTTTTCAACATAGATATTATGAAAAATAATTTTACAAATTAATAAAATATCTACGGATTATTAATAAATTTCTTTGTCTTAGTCTTACATAATTTAACACAAACATAAGCATTCCACCTTTCATTTTATTCAATACTAATATGCAGTTGTTTTCCATGATGTAGCTGTACTCGCTGGAAGATATAAATACAAACTCCTCAAAAAAATTTAAGCATTTATCATTTTATTATAGGGATTTAAAACTACGCTGTATATTTGTTATCTCTGGGTGTCTTCAAGTTCTATGCTAATTTTTTTAAGTCGTCTTTCTGCTTTTAAAAACTGGCCAGCTTCATTCTTTGATCGTTGTTTTTTTCTATATATATAAGCTTCTTTTTAAATCTGTCCGTTGAGCAGACTCACTTTGGCAAGATCTCCTTAAATACGCTAAAGGATTAAAACCAGTAGAACTTGTCCAGTTATAAGAGAGGTCATATATTTGAGCAGGGAGACGTATTATGTTAATATAATAATAGCTGAAGAAGACAGACCAATGTTCTGTCGTGACATGTAATATGTTCCACCATCAATAAAACATTTCCTCATGCTTATAAATCGTTGTTTGCCTACCTTTTATTAGAGAGGTCATATACACAGAGGTTATGGTAAAATAGGTAATATACACAGAGGTTATGCTAAAATAGGCCATATATACAGAGGTTATGCTAAAATAGGTCATATATACAAAGAGTATGCTAAAATAGGTCATATACACACAAGCTATGCTATTGTTCTATGGACATTTAGCCGGAACTTGCCACATATTAACTAAGAAGTAAGCTTATATGTATTTATGTAACTTGATTTACTTAGAGCATTACATTTAATTAATCCAATATTTATTTTATTTATTTATAGTATGAGCTACATTTAGTTAATAACATTAAATTTCTTAAATAGTAATAACTTCTTTGGCCAAATGTGAAAGGCGTGGTACATGAAGCTTTACATGTGGCAGGGATAAGAGCCGAAATTTTGAACAGAAAGTAGGGATCATTGGGTATTCGTAGGATTGCTATAAACAGTATCTAAAACAAAATAAATGCTGCAATAAAAATACACAAACAAGTAAAGTGATACTATTTGGATAGATATTAAAACCAAAGTATGGATTGATATCCAACTTGTATCGCTTTACTTGTTTGTATACTTTTTATTGCAGTTTTTATTTTGTTTTGGATACTCTTTATAGCAGTTCTACGAATAACCAACAATCCCTACTTTCTGTTAAAATTTTACTTTTAATTTTTCCTATTCATTTATTCAGTTTTATGTGTCTATAAACCTCCAGTTTAGCCATATCTCTGATAGCTATAACTTTTATTATTCAGCAAGCACTTAAACATAATTACAAATGTTAATTCCAAATTAAGTCTATATTCATTAGCATTATAGTATACAAAAATTAAACCACAATCACAAATTTATAAAATTTAATTCTTACTTTGGCCTACAGATAAGTGTATAAAGCTGCCAAAGTAAGGATTAAATTTTATAAATTTGTGGCTGTGGTTTTAATTCTTGTTTCATTACTTTTTGTAGCAATTCTCTACTTCATTATACAATTCTTAATTTTTTTAATACTGTTGTTTGTTCACTTTTTCATGGTATACCTGTATAAAGTATATACTTTACCTTTAGAAACTGTCGCGTGTCTATCCATAGCGACTTTTTCGTCTATTACCTACCTACCTGATCACGTCAGCGGGGCTAGCGCCTAGACAAATCGGACTATCGCTACAAGAATTCTCAGACTTACGTGACTTGTCTGTGGGTATCTACTTTTGATATTCTGATAGATTTTTTTTTGGCCAGGCATGGCCAGGTGGTTAGGGCGCTCGACTCGCAATCTGAGGGTCGCTGGTTCGAATCCCCGTCCCACCAAACATGCTCGCCCTTTCAGCCGTGGGGGCGTTATAATGTGACGGTCAATCCCACTATTCGTTGGTAAAAGAGTAGCCCAAGAGTTGGCAGTAGGTGGTGATGACTAGCTGCCTTCCCTTTAGTCTTACACTGCTAAATTAGGGACGGCTAGCGCAGATAGCCCTCGTGTAGCTTTTAAATTTAAAACAAACAATAGATTTTTTTTTAAATGGTAAACATTTTACGCACATACTTAAATATATTTTAAACCAATTTTAACTCAAAAGATGGCACTACACATCGGTTTTAGAAATTTTTGAATTGTTATATCAGAAATGTTAGCTACCTTTTTAGTGTATTATTACAATATATACACATAATATATATAGGTATTCAATAGGGTGGTTTTTCGGCGCGTGAATTATTTGGAAACCTTGTCGATCCCTACTATTTAGTACTACCGTACCTAATAATAGTGATGAGCCTTCAAACTAGGCTATTTATGTTATAACTGGTTTGAAACAAATGCAAGAAGATGAAGTACAAATATCGTTTTATCGTATGGTGTTGTTTGTTAGTTTGTAAGACAACCAACAAATGTATTCGATATCTTTGTCAAATGGTCCACAATATTTCCATCAAGGTCTCTACTTAAAATATCCATCTTGCGGTTTTGTTTAGCACATACCAAACGACACCAACAACAAAAGAAGTATAACATTAGGCCTAGTGTGAGTAAACGGATAGAACAATAAACAGGATCTTACTACAAGGATGATCACGTGCTATTTCTAGTCGGTTTGGAATAAGGGATCAAAAACGGATCATACGTCCAAAGAGAGAGAAAGAGAAAAAAAACAAAACAACTCACACCGAGATAGAGCCTGTTTTGACTCAATCTTGATAGAGGGAGCTACCGTCAATGTGACTGCACTGAAATGTAGTTAAACTGTTTTATAGACGCTTTCTCCTTAGCTGTACCAATCAAAGTACTTTATGAAACAGACAACGTAAGCTAAAAACCAGTTAAACTGACACGTGCAATCAATGCTTCACTTCATTATATTGCTAGAGAAAACGTGTTAATAGTAGTTATTAAATTTACCGTCTCAAGTCGTTTCAAAATTAGGTCTTCAGCCAAGTTTAATTTATTAAAGCTCCCATTATTCAGCGGTACTTTCTAAAGAACGATACTCGGAACAACCTTGCAAAAAGTTGTTGGGGAAGATAAGGGAAACACCCGATCCCTCCCATGTTTTAGATCGGGTGTATTTAAGTTTGTGCACTTCATTCAAATACATTTTAATCAATTCTTATTTATTCGCAGCTTTATGTTATATTGTTTAAACTAATCCTTATAGAAATATTTTCTCGATTTTCAAAATTCACTGTATTTCTATTACATCCACGTGGATTGTTTGTTTGTTTTGAATTTCGCGCAAAGCTACACGAGGGCTATCTGCATTAGCCGTCCCTAATTTAGCAGTGTAAGACTAGAGGGTGGCAGCTAGTCATCACCACCCACGCCAACTCTTGGGCTACTCTTTTACCAACGAATAGTGGGATTGACCGTCACATTATAACGCCCCCACGGCTGAAAGGGCGAGCATG
>NW_013665871.1:704434-710775 GCF_000517525.1 Limulus polyphemus | reverse complement strand
AAAGATATTTAAGTACGTGGATGATATGTTTACCATTTATATTATACCTGTATGTATATATATATATATATATATTGATTTTTATCGGAATATCAAAAGTAGATACCCACAGACCATTCAAGTAAGCTGGAGAAATATTGTAGCAATAGTTCGTGTCGTCTAGGTGCTAGCCCCGCTGACAAAAAAGTAGTAGTAGACGAAAAAGATGCTATTTTAGAAATTTATGAATTGTTATACCGGAAATGTTAGCGACATTTTTAGCGTATTATTAGTATATATTTGCATAATATATCGTAACCAATACTCTGTATGGTCGGTTTTTCGCTTAGGAATTCGATAGGGTGGTTTTTCGGCGAGTAAATAATTTGAGTCCTTCTGGTTTCCCCCATCTTATATTACTAAAGTGTGTTTTGAAAAAGTAGCAAAACGAACTGTGTCACAGATTTAAAATGATTATAAAAGTCATGCATCTTCCGTGTTTATGGATCATTTGATGTGTTTGTAACTGTAACGCTGAGTAAGCTGCTTTGTTGATAGGCGTTTCTTAGTTCTTCTGTACGATGTGAAAAGCGTTTTTCACATGTATGGAAAACTTAATATGATTTTTTAAAGTGAGGTCCCTGTTTAAAATATTAAAGGTTGTAACGTGAGGTTATAATTATTCATGATGTATTTTGAACTATAATTTAAACTTTATGCCATAAATCATGAGTTGTTATATACTATTTTATTACCCCGAAAGCTGCCTGAAAAGGTCACCTGTTTAAACTAGTTGCACCATTATGCAGTTGAGTGTTGTCTGTCAGTCAGTCAGTAGACACTAAAATTATAATAGACGCTTAACGTTGCAATTTGTACTGTCGTGACGTCAGTAAAACGTGCGCATTCCATGAATCACGAGAATAATTTTGCACTCTGTATGCTTCAACATAGCAGCACATATTAACTTCAAAAGCAAGAAATAAAAATATTTGTTACTCTTAATTTCGGTTTTATTTACTCTTGAAACAGAACACTTTCTGTACAAGTACAGCTAGTATATAGAGTGGTGCAAAAATAACTATAAAGCTGCTTCATTTAGAACATAGTTTAATCTTTAGCGTCTTACTCTGAAACAAATTTAATTTGGTTTCCAACTTAGTACTAACCGTATTGTAACGTTTGGTCCACCCAATATCCCGGCATGGCCAGGTGGTTAGGGGCTCGACTCACAATATGCGGGTCGCGGGTTCGAATCCCCGTTCCACAAACATGCTCGCCCTTTCAGCCGTGGGGGCGTTATAATGTGACGGTCAATCCCACTATTCGTTGGTAAAAGAGTAGTTCAAGAGTTGGCGGTGGGTGGTGATGACAAGCTGCCTTCCCTCTAGTCTTACACTGCTAAATTAGGGACGGCTAGCGCAGATAACCCTCGTGCAGCTTTTCGCGAAATCCAAAACAAACAAACAATATACTTTCTCCAGTGGACTATCTGGATTATGTAATACATCTGTTATGTAATATATATATATTACTAGCATCGTTTTGAATTCTAACACACACACACCGTTTCTTGTCCATTACCTGTGATTATAAATATAAAAATAGTATGTATTGAGATAGATTGGTACCGTAAACAACTGGTCTGCTGAATAATTCAAAATAATAATTTAGTAGCATCGATCTTACATCTTCTTCAAATTATATGCAAACATAGGCAGTGGTTAAAGTTGATCGGTACGATTTGGTAAAACATGTCGGCGAAAAACAAAATTAATGTTATACTGCTGCAACCTCCCCCCCCTTTTTTTTGATACTCTATGTTTATTTGAAATTGGTGTTTGTAATTGTCGTGCGAGTATGTTTCACCTTAGGTCACTCATCTTATTCTCCGGAAACATCAAACTACCCCTACCCCGTCTCCCCAAAATACGTGAATACTGGCACCTTTTTCAAACTGTGGCGAGTAAAATACAATTAAAACACACCACACATTGTGACAGATATACTTACAATCCACAATTTTATCTTGTCCATGGTTACTGATCGTGGGGGGGGGCTGAGAAGTGGAGAATAAAATAGTCTTCATATTTAATTTTAGTAGAAAAAATTGTTCATTCTTAAATACGGTCTCAATAACAATTTATATTATATTTAATATACAATTTGTGTTGATTTTGTAAAAATTTCATACAAACATATAATCATCATATTTCAATATCATCTGCAATATTTAGTAAAGCACAGAGGTATTTACAACGCTAAAAAACAGGTTTCGAAACCGGTGTTGGACAGTGCATAGATAGCTCACTGTATAGCTTTGTGATTAACTTCAATCGAACAAATATATTTATTACAAATATTGTTATAATTGAAACACCAAAAATCTTGCTTCAAAATTGTATCTCGGCGCTGTTTCGTTTTTGTTTTTTAATGTAATTAATACTTTTGTTATTGATTAATGGAAGGCTTTGGTTCGGTTTGATTTGAATTTCGCGCAAAGTTACACGAGGGCTATTTGTGCTAGCTGTCATTAATTTACCAGTAATAGACTAGAGGGAAGGCAGTTAGTCAACACCACCCATCGCTAACCCTTGGGCTACTTTTTTTACCAACGAATAATGGGATTGACTGTAACATTATAACGCCCTCATGGCTGAAAGGACGAGCATGTTCGGTGACGGTGATTCGAAGCCACGACCCTCAAGTTGCGAGTCGAACGCCCAATAAAAGGTGGTGCAGTATGTTATTTAGGTAATTTAAATTACGGCTACACAATGGGCTATCTGCTCTGTGCCCACCACGGGTATCGAAACCCGAGTTTTAGCATCATAAGCCCACGGACTTACCTTTGAGTCACCGAGGAGAGGGCGCAGAAAAACCAGCCTCAAATCTGTTTCAAGAACTAAGTTATATTGTTTAAAAAAGTCAAACAATACGAAATTGTTTTTCAATTCACGTCACCTCTGGAAAACGGTATGTTCTTTGTACTTAAAGAGTGAATAAAAACTCCGACCAATTTATTTCTAGTTTCATGAACTATGTAATGAAAAGATCATTTCATTCAAAACCTATCTTGCAATTTTATCATTTCTGAACATAATTTTTAACAAATTTCAAGTTTTTTTTTTGCATCATCCAAAAAGTTTATGGCAAAAACCCAAGTAAAGTCAAGTATTTGGGGGCATGACTTCGGTATTTCAGAGATCTGAGGGTAGCTGGTGCTGCCACCCAGCGTTGTATTTTTTATTCTCTGTTAATAATAATTTTGTTTTAATTAAGTTATAAACCTGGTGTTATTATTAAGATATTAAAACTTTTGGTAAACAATACCAGAAAAGTCCCATTTACCTGGTGTAATTATTAAGAAATTAAAACTTTTGGTAAACAATACCAGAAAAGTCCCATTTACCTGGTGTAATTATCAAGACATTAAAACTTTTGGTAAACAATACCAGAAGTCCCATTTACCTGGTGTAATTATTATATTTTCTATAAACATATTTACTGCGGTTTCATCCTTTGTTTACTATTTTATTGTTGTTGTTTTAAATAACGTCAATGCACATTGAATTTAATAGCACATACAAGTTTTAAGTCATACACGCGTGAAACAGAGGTGTGTGGCTTACTTTTATCACACAAATATATTGTCCATTTGGATAAAATAACATATTACCATAAAGCACATGCCACAGTTATTATTATGAAATACCTTACTGTAGATTTTAGTTTCCCGGATGCTTATTTAATTGTATACCGTGTAGCTTCAATGATCAGCATTGATAAATATTGATGAAAGAGTTTTCTTGTATCGAAATAAAATATACCCATAACTCTACTATTGTTACTGAGAAATAAGGTCGTCCTTTGATTTTCCTTGTTTGCGTTACTCATGGTAACAATAAGTGAGGATTAGAATAGTTAAAAGTAAATTCACACAGTACAAGAGTAATTCTTCACTTCACCATTTATCTCTTCCAGCTATACACTTAATATTTTTGTTAGATTCACACAGTACAAGAGTAATTCTTCACTTCACCATTTATCTCTTCCAGCTATACACTTAATATTTTTGTTAGATTCACACAGTACGAGAGTAATTCTTCACTTCACCATTTATCTCTTCCAGCTATACACTTAATATTTTTATCAATTCTTTAGCCAGAAAATGAAATACTTAAAACTTTATCTCTTTATTATTTGGTTATTATAATTTCAGAGAGGAAGGACTGGACATTTCGACACTTTTTTTTTTGTACTTGTTGTCATAGCTTTAAAATAATCTTAACATACTACCGTTTGTCAGCTTTAGCATTTAAATATTGATAAACTCCAATATGAAACTATATATAATTTATGAGAATAGAGAGAAACATTAAAGAAATTGAGTCATATTACAATGACCAATCATATGTTCAACATAATTTATTGCAATCGCTTTGTTTGTTTGTAGTTAAGCCCAAAGCTACTCAGCTCACTAAGAGTACTGAAACCCAGTTTTTAGTATTATAAGTACGCAGACTTCATTATTTAATTTCTGTAGTGCATATTTATTGAAACCATTTGAAGATTTATATTGTCAGTTACGGTCTGTGTTTTAATTGAATGATCAAGAAGCAGCAGTAAAGCGAAACGCCGAATATACAATTAAGAAAAAAACGACAGTTTAGTGTTATAAGATCGTTTATTACCAGCATTAAAAATACGCCGACTTACTAATGTGTCACTGGAGGACTTATTACAATAGCTTTCTAGTATATGTTTCCTTTAAAATTATCCGAGAGGGTTAGTATATAAGATCGTTTTATTACTACAAGTTCAAATTTACTGAGTTTTGTCAACACGTACGACGACGTATGTTGATATAGGGAGAATGTAATTCGAATAACCACGTGTTGTAGTCTTAAAAATTGATCTAAACTACCACAAATTGTAAAAATTTGTCCACTGTTGAGCTTGCTGGGCCACAATAAAAATACTTCGTATGTTTTAAGTTATTTTTAAATAATCTCTTTCAGAACTTCTATATATTGACTGTCCAGTTATTGTATCACATAACAAAGTGGTTCTCCATTCCTTTGTCATAAAATAATAGATAATAACAACTGTTCTTTGATTAAATAATTTTACCAAGATATGACAATGTTTTGGGACAACATGGGACCTTTCGGTCCATCTCGCCTGTTCCATCCTTTAAACTGGATTAAAATAATTAAAAAATGCAATCTTAAAGCCATCCCTTATCATTCACATACTTATCAAGCTTTTTCTTAAATTGACTGCCTCTACAACATTCGAAGGCAACCCATTCCAAAAGCCAACCACCCTGTTACAAAAATGAAACTGTCTTAGCTGAAGATGAGTCCTACCCTGCCAAAATTTATATTGTTTGTTTGTAATTAAGCACAAAGCTACACAAGAGGCTATCTGTGCTCTGCCCACCACGGGTATCGAAACCCAGATTCTAGCGTTGTAAGGCTGCAGACATACCGCTGTGCCACTGGGGGGTACCAAAATTTATATTATGCCTACTATTCTCACAATTAAACATGAAAAAAGATGATGCATCAACACCATCAATTCCCTTTACAATCTTAAACACCTAAGTCAATAGAAAACAATTTGAGAGATTTTAGCCTCTCCTCGTATGACAACCCGTCCATCCCAGGCACTATTCTAGTAACCCTTTCCAACAATTCAGTGTCCTTTCTAAGGTATGGAGCCCAAGATTGAACACAATTTTCCAAATGTGGCCTAACCCGTGACCTATAAAATGAAATTATAACCTCTTTAGACTTATATTCAATATTTTTCTACATACAGCTTAAAATCCTATTTGCCGTACCTCTAGCTTGGATGGCTTTAGAGAGTGATCGACTCTTACACCAAGCTCCCTTTCTATCATGACACTGTTAAGGTTATTTCCATCCAAATTATACTTATTTAAAACTACGTGCATTAATTATAATTAAAACCCATCTGCCATTTATTTATGCAACTCACTAAATGATCTAAATCCTTTTTGTAAATCAGCAGCATTCTCTTCACAGCTAGCAACACCAAAGACCTTAATATGATCAGCAAATTTAATAATCTATTGACTATTCTTTCATCTATGTCCTTGATGCAAATCAAAAAGAGCAAGGGACCTATTACTGAGCCCTGAGGTACCCCCACTTGTGACATTAATACAGTTTGACTGAGCTCAACTTGTAACAACCCTCTACTTTCTTCCATCCAGCCAACTCTTCTATCCAATTTGCAAATTTATCCCCCACACCTATAGAGATCATTTTTAAAAGCCTTTTCTGTGGCACCTTGTCAAATGCCTTCTCATCTACATAAGCAGTAACCTTTTC
>NW_013665871.1:690773-703473 GCF_000517525.1 Limulus polyphemus | reverse complement strand
AAAGCATCTTTCAACAGACTTTCAAAACTTTTCCCACAACTGATGTAAGATTAATGGGTCTAAAATTTCTTTAACATCTTTTATCACCTCCCTAAAAAAAGGAGTTACATTAGCTAACTTGGTCATTCAAAGTTTGATTTGCAGTAGTGTAAATCGTTTTATAATTGTTTTGCATGATTTTCAATGGTAATGAGAAATTTAGATTTAAAAATTTATTCCTGAATTGTGTAAACATTTATATAAGTAACATAATTTTCATTTTTAAGTTTGCTTTGAGAATAAAGACACTGAACAGCTTTTTGGTGGGCTCTCTCTCTCTCAATTTGACAACATTATTGCCTAAAATAAGTAATTTATAGATGGCTGTTAGTTACCTTTCCTAACAGAGACAGACTTGAGAGCAAGGCACCTGTTCAAGCTTGCACCATCGAACTCAGGCCTTTCATGAAGCAGTTTCACGTTTGTTTATAAATGGCATTTGTGTAACTCTTTAAATGATTTCCAAGAGATTTTTATAATTTTATTATATGAACTCTTTCTCAGTTCATCAACTTCAGAAGTTAGTGACAGGCCAGTAACCCACCTTGTGTGTCAAATGGTTGGACTAGAGTTAATATAGATTTAAGTAGCTTAACTTATGATTAGTTTGGAACATCACATAGCTACTGGACTACACCATGCATTTTATTTTTTACAAAACTGTCATAGATTACTACTTTTATAATTTGTTGATGGGTTTGAATCATTTTGGGCTGGGACTTTGCAAAATAGTTTATTCAACATGGTTCATCCTAGTTATTATAAAAATATTAGCTGATAGGAGTGAAGTTTTACTATACAAATCCATGTACATAGATGTTCAGTAATGACAGTGAGACAGAAAGGCTAAAGTCATTCAGATCACCTACATCCTATTTTTCTTTAATTGATTTTAAATAAGTCTGACAAATGTAATAGTACTTGTCAGGAGTAAGAGAACAGTTATTTGTATTTTGTTGTCCTCTTTTAGCATTGAAGTGAAGAAACTAACAGGATTACCTATTATTCTTAGGATGGCAACTAAAGCTCCCACTACAATCTCTCATCAATCAGATATTCTCAAAAACCTTGCTTTCTTACCATTCAATGTTTTAAATGTAACAGGCAGGAAAAGAACTGAAAACAAGTTTACAAGACAAATATTAAATTTAAACAAGAGTATTTCAGTTAAGTTTTGTTTGACAAGTTAACCATAGAAAAGTTTAGGTTCCAAACTTTTTTTTTCACTCCAGAGACTGTAAAAAGTTTACAAACTGTATATAGGTTTTTACTGTTGTTTCCAATTAAGCTTCTTCACACAGTTTTGACATAAAAGTTATAAAAAAAACGAATTTTACAAGAAACCAAGAAGAAAACAATTTTTACCTATTTGTAATACATGTACGAAAATCCTCCCTTTGATAATACACCCCCCCCCCAAATGAATGTAGTTACCACATACCTAGTAGTTTGCTACATGATGTTGCACTTTGATATAGTTACGGTGTACTTAATAACCTACTACATGATGTTGCACTTTGATATAGTTACGGTGTACTTAATAACCTACTACATGATGTTGCACTTTGATATAGTTACGGTGTACTTAATAACCTACTACATGATGTTGCACTTTGATATAGTTATGGTGTAGTTAACAACTTTGCTACATGATGTTGCACTTTAATGTAGTTATGTTGTAGTTAACAATTTGCTACATGATGTTGTACCTTGATGTAGTTATGGTGTACTTAATAACCTGCTACATGATGTTGCACTTTGATATAGTTATGGTGTAATTAACAATTTGCTATATGATTTTGCACTTTGATGTAGTTACAGTGTAATTAACAATTTGCTACATGATGTTGCACTTTGATATAGTTATGGTGTAATTAACAATTTGCTACATGATGTTGCACTTTGATATAGTTATGGTGTAATTAACAATTTGCTACATGATGTTCACTTTAATATAGTTACGGTGTACTTAATAACCTGCGACATGATGTTGCACTTTGATAGTTATGGTGTACTTTACAATTTGCTACATGATGTTGTACCCTGATGTAGTTATGGTGTACTTAATAACCTGCTACATGATGTTCACTTTGATATAGTTACGGTGTACTTAACAATTTGCTACATGATGTTGCACTTTGATGTAGTTAAGGTGTACTTAGTAGTTTGTTACATGATATTGAAATTTAGTGTAGTTATGGTCAAGACAGATGATTCTGGCAATTTCTTTAAAATTGAAAGTTAAAGTTTCATTCCAGCTCAAAACCTCATATTAGTAAATATATTTGTTTGTTTTTTGTATATAAAGTGACTTCAACTATTAAATTCCCTTAAGGTAATACAATAATATTACTGAATGTGCACATTGGTGTCACCTTAATAATATTAAACCCACAGAACTGTAACTCAAACATCTCGGGTCTTCAAACTGCATGTTATGTCTTAGTTTGTAAAGTGACAGTTAAATTTCATAATCACTAAACTGATATGAATGTTTGTAGAAATGAATATACAACAAACATTTTAAGTGCAAACACACGATGTTTTTTGTTTTTAAAAACATTTTCTTATTTGCAAACATGTCATATCACTAATTTTTTCAGCAAGAGTTGAATTACAATTAAAAGTAATTAGGAAGGAGGTTAATTTCTTTGGGATGTTTTGAATTATTGAATGTAAAAATTTCAAAATATTTCATGTGTGTACATTTAAATGCAAGAAAAAATAAATCTATGACAGAGTTTATGAAAAGAAACTAGTGCTGAAATAAAGGAAATGTTTATTTCTCCAATCATGTCACATGAAAGGAAGTGGCTATCGTCTCTGCATAATTTACGTCTACAATGAAATAATTATGAGGAAACCAATTACCAGTTAGATGAAAACATGATAAAAGGCAATTGTGCTAACCCTAAAATTAGCAGTAATCAACATCTTTTCACCAATAGATATATGGTGTCAAGACCATACACTAGCACAGTGCACAAGTGTCAGGAAAATGTATCTACAAAGTAAGTCCACATACGCTAATAACCAAGCAAAAGTTGACTGCAGTGGTTTGAGAGGATGAGAATATACAAAATGCATGACACAGACACTGGATTTGCAGCCCTAAGTTTGAAAAAAAAAAAATATAAACACTAATATAATCCAAGTATTTTTGCTTAAAAGTGATCTTAATCACATAAATAATCCATTTTGACTCCCACCACCAGCACCACCACAACCACATCATATAAAGAAAATGACCAAGAAGTGTCTTCTGAGTTCAGGAAGATTCATGTATATATGTTTCCACCATATAAATTTGTTTTTAACCCTAATTTATCTTTAAAATATGCTTCAATGAACAACATGTTTTCAATGTTTCACAATAGTACTACCACAAGGCCAATGGAATCTCGGCATATGATACCATCAGAGAAACAATTCTGTTTTTTTTTTCCAATTCTTATTATGTGGCTCCAAACTTGTCTTAAAAAGCAAGTTGACAATTTGATGTACAACAAGACAAAGAACTTCCATTTTTTCATTTTGTTTTGTATTCCTTTATAAATTTAAAGCTATGAAATGTGTATCAGGGTCGAAAATGATTGGGAAATAATGCATACATTTATATAAAACTATCTCCAACTGGCATAGTTTTAATATGTGCTTAAGAAGCTAATGAGATCAAATTAAGCAATGACTTGGAACAATAAAACACACACCACTTCTACAAACCAGAATATAAATCTCCATCATAATGCACCTATAAATCTGCTCATTTTTGATGTCACAAAACTGATAAGTCAGTGCAATCATGATCTAAATTAACTGCATAAATAAAACAATGTACATTACTGCCACTAGGGAAAAACAACATACAGGGTACACCACAAACTTCTTTCCTGACACCAGCAAAAAAGTGACTCATGAGATATTTAAATATAGCATTTGTTAGCAGAGAGTAAATCTTGGAAAACAAGTCTAAATCTAAATAATAAACTACTAAATGGTACAATCTGCTTCCGAGACGCAAGTATGTTACATATTGAGAAAGAATAAATATTAATGATTACCAAAACTGCTACTAAACTGTGTGAAACCATAGATTAGTAAACCATTTAAAATCTTTAAGGTCAGTTAAACTTGTAAATTTTGACTGTAAGTTTGTAAATGTAACTCAAAACAAATACTTTCATTAGGACACACTACCTTGCATTCAATTGGTAAAGAAAATACTTAACATTCTTGAAGAAAAAGAAAAAAAAAAACATTAAACTGTAAAAGGTACAACTTATTGAATACCAGAATAATCCCTTGGTAAATATATAAGTGGTAACGGCAATGAAGAGTTAGACAAAATATACAGGACTTGACTATTGGGTCTGCTTTTCCCATGATGATATCTTTCAGACACACACGCACAAAACAGACTTAATGTTTGATGTTACAGAAGTTCTACTTATCCAATCATTACAAAAAAAACAACAGACACTTAAGTACAGTAACATTTCTATCCATCAGCAAACAATGATGGTGGTAGCTGCTGTGTTGATGGAAATTCTTGTCCAGGTACAACACTGGATGAGAGATCTGACACATTGTCCCGAGTAGATACTTCATTCTCGTGAGCTGTTACACTGTGCTCTTTACCATCCTTGCTTTCTATTCTGTTCATAGACTCTTCTGGACTTTGCCTTTCAAGTGACAGTAAGTCTGTACACTGACTCGTACATTCATTGTCTGACACTTCTACCTTTATGGCAATGGGAGACACTACCATTGCTTCTCTAGCAGACATCTCGATACAGCCAGGACAGATGTAGTCCTCTGTCTCACTGACATCCTTCAATTCTAACCCCATACAGTATAGATGAAACCATTCCTCACAGCCCCCATCACACTGCACCCAGTTTACAGCTTCACCTGAAACAAGTAATGGTAAACAGTCAATTTCGAAAAAGAAAAGTACTATTTTAAAAGCATAATTAAAACAATGTATTATGACATAAAAATATTTGATAAGATTTCAATGGTTAGAATAAAGAGGATTTAGATTCTGTAACTCTTCAAGCTCAATACCCATTTTCTATCAGTAAAATCAATATAATTCAGCTACTGAACTATCCACATACTATTTGACAATGGAATACAAACTTGCACCTCATACACATTGTTGTTCATGGTAGATATCTGCATATCCTACCACCTTGCTCATCTCTGTATCTTTTGGTTATACATATTAAAGGTCCTGACTTCTTGTTGCAATTGGGTTGAAGTCCAGATGGTACTTAAAATTGCCCCCTTCTGGGAGAGTTATCTTACAAGACATTTCAACATAAATTACTCTTATTCAACAACTATAACAGTATTCGAAACAAAACATCTTAACATTTCAAATAAAAATATAACTGCACTGTTAAACCATATTGCTAAAGCAAGATTCAAGCAAACAAAAAATATCAGGGTTTTGTGCACTCGAGAAAATTACATAAGTTGTCATTGTAAGTAACCCAGGAGTACAGCAGTTAACTGAAGCTAAACTAGAAACCTCAACCAGAACTGTAAGCCAATAAAGCACATGAATGTAGATCTACAAAAGTGACACAAGCCACATTCAAAGTTTTTAATGGAATTATGATGCAGCTATAAAATGGTAATTTAAACATCTGGAGAGTTGAAGAAGATGCGAATGGTGAACACTATGTGCTATTAAGGTAATGTATGAATACCACCATACTGCAGGGAAATAGATGCCATAGATGAATATGACACCATCAACAAAAGCATGGAGCATACATTCAAGTCAACATGCCAATTCCTCCACAAGTTGCAAGTAATAATGAAAACTAACACTACATCCTTTACAGTCATCTAACACAGACTTCCCATGTCCCTGGGTTGTTCAAGCTGTCCCCAGGAAGTAATCAACTGTGCTTGTTTGATACACTTTGGAAAGCATGCAAAGAAGAGGAAAAAGAACATTGAACTCAGTGTAATAAGCAAAATCCTCTTGCATTGGAAAGTAGTTCAGGTGGAAAGAGCAATGTCTTGAAAAACTCCTGTTTTCCTTTCCACCTGAACCTACTTCTATACAATAGTAGTCCAAGACTTTCTCTTCAAGTGTAACTCTGAACTAGATAGTTGATGCCCATTTCAAGTTTGATCATTTTTTAATCTCATTTACTTATGCTAAAGGAGAATGATCTTAATAGATATTTATTATTTTAAAGTTCTTCTAACAGTTTATATTTGTGATTAATTGAAAGAATTGGTCAGGTTTTCATGACAAAACACTATATTGAAAAGAACAGCAGTTGCAGTCTGAGGATATATATTTACAAATTCACTTGATTAAGTTATAATGGTAGCAAATATTAATATATATACTTTTAATGGTTCTTCCAGTTTTTAGAAAATACATATTTAAATATGAAAGCGTATTTTTAAATGCAATCTTATGTTTATGCATGTATAACCTTTCTTTAACTAGTATAAATCTATCACAAAAACATATACAACAATTTTGTTTAATCTTCATAAGTTTAATATTTCAAATTTAATGTATCAGGAGAAGGCTGGTAACATCAATCGTAATATCCCGTATAGTTGAACCTAGTACCTCTTATAACCATACAGAAATAACAGCTGGAAGCAGTAACATACACAGATTTAATGTATATTATCAATAAAGTTGAACTTTCTGAGGAGGCTTTTGTGCAATACATTGATGTAAAGCTTTTGTATTATAATTTTAACTTGTTTAGATTAACCTTACTAATACTCGAATAATGACTTGCATATTTTTATACCATTGTAAAGTTGCTCTGCAATATTTCCTTACAACAAAACCTAATCACAGTTTGTTTGTCACAAACACATTTAATATTGTAAGGGAAAGAAACAAAAAAGTGGAGGGTAAAGTAACACTACCTGTTGGTTTCAAACATTTAGTGGCTGAACAGAGGTCTTCATCCTCTTCAGATGGTGAGTCTTGATCTTTGGCTTTGTTTTCAGTTTTAACTCCTTTTCCCATTGCTAATCTGACCTGAGGACCTTCTTTTCTCAAGGGTTTTCTATTTTGTTTTTTCTTTAATAGCTTAGGTTTTGTTTTCTCTACTTTGCTGGATTTGTCTTCATCTTTCTTAGGGATGGTGAGCAAAGATTCTTTTCTTTCCCTAGCTTCAATCTTCACTTTTAGTGGTTTTTTTGAGAATGGTTTTAACCGTCTAGGAGATCCAAAGCTCTTGTTACTGCTGCTACTTGTACTACTACTGCTGCTTAAGTTTCCCTTATCATTGCTGCTCATCATTGCTGTTCCACTAGATAACGGCTTACCATCTTTGTTTATTTTTAGTTTCTTTTTCTTAGGCTTACAAATCTCAGTAGATGAGCCAGCTGAATTCAGTAGCTTTGGTTTAACCAATTTGTCTTTAACCTAAAAGATGAAAATATAAAAATATACAAAAGCACTGGCCAGTGTTTTTGAGATGATTTTTTTACAGTTAAAATAACATACAATTAAAATTGAACCATTGTGAAAATAATAAAACAGAGAAAACTTTATTCTCTCAGCCTCCTTCAGAACAAAATAATTCAATATTTCTTTTTTGGAAAAATAATACAACTGTCAGAGTGACATCTAACACACACACACCAATAATACCTAAAAAGTAAGTTGCTGAAAACTGAGGAATAAAAGACTACAGTAAATTTGGATAAAGTTTGCTTGACAATCAGTCTGTGAAAAACAGAAAGAAATCACATCAATGATAATAAATATAAAATCAAGGTTGGCTGGGTCTATTTAACTAACTTATGGTTTAGGTTTCCAATACCTGGCCTTATCACTAACTTATTAAGAATGTTTCCAAAGATGAATGAATTCAGAAATACATTCTTCTTAAGTATATACAGCTGGGAAAGATTTAGTCTTGTTGAATTTTACACAAAGCTACTTGGGGGCTACCTGTGCTGATTGTCCCTAATTTTGTCTACTGATAACTAATGGACTATTCTATTTGAGTACTGGGATTTAACCTTTCGTTCTCATAATGGTCTGAAAGCATAGAGAGCAGTTTTTGTTTTGTTTTTGGAAGGAAGGAGGTTCAAACCATAGAATATCATACCCACAGTCTGGTACACTAACCACTGGACCATACTCAACCCATTTAGGATAAGAATTTATAACTTAATGAACATCTGCAATATAAAATCAAAGTTAACATTTTTCTAAATTGAAAATATATTTCCAATAATATTTACATCCACTGCCACTTATAGCTATTACTTAACCTAAAGGGATTCTTCTTTGCCCATCTAAGAATTAGTCTGATTTTTTTGTCGCTTGCTCCAGTCTTTTATACCCCACTCAATTGCCCTTGGCGATAATTGTCTTGTGATACTCTCCACCTACGTGAATGCACCCTCTACTGACACCATCCCAGTCTCTAACACCAGCTCTTATAGGAAGGAATGGTGAGAGAGTGTCAGCAGAGGTAAGTATTATTGGAAATACATTTTCAATTTAGATAATGTTAACTTCCAAAATGTACTTACTTCTGCTGCTACTTATAGTTAGAACCTCACAATGAGAATGTGGAGGGGCCAGTGAGGGCATTATCCATACAGAAAGCATCTGCATAGATCATGGATGTACCAAGATAAGAGTGGTACTCGAGTGGGGGAACCACACCACACCCAGAACAGGTATGCTCTTGACCCTTCATGTGTCACTATAGGCCAGCCCCAAATAGATAGCCGAGGTTCCACTACTCGGGCTTGGAATTAAGGGGTCTTGGTCCCTAGACCCCATTTTGATGGTCAGGGCAAGTGGACTGCAACATTATATACAGATATACTTTTGATTGGATCCCAACCTGTAGCCATAGAGTGATGCGTTCCAAACCACCGGAAGCATGACGAGAAAGTAAGCAACACCGAAGCAAACAAACCTTCTCCTCCACCTGAAGAAGCCTGAAAGGTAACATCCCAGGCTCTGAATGATGGGATCATGTATGCCTTACTCAACCAAAGGAACAGAACTCATCTAGTCTGGAATTATGAACATTCATCTTCACTCCCCAACTGAGTGAGCAAAGCGCCTTCCACTTCCCCCCTGGAATTATGAGTAGGACGTGGAACAACTGTGTTCAACCAAGGACCCAGTATGGGACCACTCCACATTAGTAATTACGATGAGATAGCAGACCTCCTCCCATTAACAATATACTGACCCAATATTTATCAAAAAGAAGGGGGGGGGGGTCCTGAGAAACAGTGCAATAGATGAAGCAAATTCCCTAAATTTTTAGAAGCAAACCAACCCCGATTTATTCAATCCGATGATTGGCAGGGACAGGTATGATACCCTTTAGCTTTACTCATGATAGTCCATGAGTGGCAGTCCAGCATGGTATGGTAATACCACCTGGTGAGCTACTAGGTGGTCTTATGGAATACCTCATTTCTAAAGAGCCTGTTGCAACCGGTAGTAATTATAGTGAATTAATAGTTGCTAGTGCAGAAATGGATTGATAAAAAGCACACCTGCCTGGGCAACACTTCCCACTGAGTGGAATCCTGTGAAAACAAAGGATGGGACCCTGAAAGGTAGAAATAAAAAATACTCATTCCTCTGGATAATCTAGCAGAAATAGTTAAGATAGGTACAGGGAGTAGGCAAAAACCTTCAGATGACGAGATTGCCAGATCAAGCAAATAATTTGAGATAAAGGTATTGGGGGAGGTCCACATACCAGTCCACACAATGACCTTCAGCAGGCAATTCGACCAGGCTGCTAAGGACATAGAAAAGAGAAATCTGATTAGATGTGACTCACAGAAGATACCTCACCTTCAAAGAGAACCCAGAATAAAGTGTTGTCTGGTATCTCTACAGGTATAAGTGCAAGCAACAAAAACCTTCAAGAATGAGAAAGTGGTCTGTGGACAAACAGCACAAATCACTCAGATGGGTGATGTCCATAGGTCAGCAGCCACAAAAAATATACCTGCAGGTAAAGGAGATACATGGCATATAAGAATCAGGTCACAAACAGGTGTAGAGAAAGAACTTATAACCTTAACCTACTTGTTAGGTAACTGGAATAGTCATTTGGGACCAATTACCCAAAATGATATGAGGAATCTGGAGAGTACTGGGGACTAAAAAATATGTAGTTGTGATAATCAAGCAGTAGTTGATAAGGTTACCATAAACAACTGCAATTGGGGAAGATGTAAAAACCCAAAGAACCAAGTCAAAAAATGAGTTATGGAAGATATTACTGATTGAAAAGGGTTCAACCTCCTCTCAATACAACATTGCCAATATGTATGTCATTACTGTCGAGAAAAGTACCTTTCAGACTAAGCAGAAACTGAGACAGATAGATGTCAACCTTAGAAATAAAACCCTAATACCGTGTGAAAGACAGCATAACCTCTATGCAGAAACTTGAGCTTCTGGATAGCCAGGTGTACCATATCTGATCATGGCTGCTTCTAAAGAGAGAATCTAAAAAGAAGTGGAAGAGTTGGATACACCGGAAAAGACTGCAGAAGCAAAAACCCAGATGTAGCCGCTAATTTGGTGAGATCAACAGGATCTGACAATGGGTTGGAATAAATCATATTTCCTACCCTGGGTAACATATGAAATGGAGAGAAGGTTGGGAGTAGTAATCTCGTCCTATCCAGATGGAAAGCATTTATTGTCAAGGCCCAAACATGAGGTACTGGAGACCAATTTGCCAGTAGTTGGGTGATCCAATGAAGGGCATCCCACCAATTTGAGTTGAAAATTAGATGCAATCCAACTGAACCCTGTGATGCAACATCTAGTCTGTTGGGAGAATCTGTTTGGATTGGGACAATAGACCTGCTACCACAGGCATCACCAATGGAACATTGCAATCTAGAAGGGCTTTGTCGAAAAAAAGTGATAAAAACAACCTAAATGAGGTGCTTCTTTACAGTACCAGGATAGAGGGCAAATTCACGTAGGTAGAGAGTATCACAAGCCAATTATCGCCAAGGGCAATTGACTGGAGTAAGTGAGAAAAAATCAGACTAATGCTTAGATGGGCAAAGAAGAAACCCTTGCAGTCGAGTAATAGCTACAAGTGGTATCGGAGGTAAGTATGTTTTAGACATACCATCTTCAAACAAACTTTGGAGCAAGTGAATGAAGCCTGTTAAACCTCCTTGAAAAGTAAAAACAAAATCAATATTTATGAATTATAGCAAAAGGAAGCAATGATGAAAACATACAACTCCATAAATTTTGCCTGAATTGTTTTGTTTTTACTGAAAATGTCACTACATGTGTTATCAGTACTTTTTCACTTTACTTTAGAACCAATGTACGATTATCTATGTTTTTGGTTTTTTTTTTCAATGAACAGTCATTTAAAGTTTTGGTACCATACAATAATGGTTTGCTATTTTTAACAATAATTTTTATTTTCCCACTAGTATCTAGTTTTGTATAAAGTTAGTATGTGATGAAATGAGGCGTATGGAACATGAGAATGGCTTATAATTAAGCCTAAATGGGCGAGTAAATACTCTTGCATTAAAAAAAATTACTTTTGATTTTTCCACAGCCCTTCCATCTTCCAGTTTTCGTTTCTTGATTTTTTTCTCTTTTTCAGGCTTTCCATGTGCTTCTGATTCAAAGTTCTGTAAAAAGTTCTGTTTTTATAAATCTTGACTTATTTTGGTATTTTTTTCGCTTTGATCTTTAAAAACAAAAGATGACTGAAATGCCAAGTTAACTACACGTTATGCTCTAAATTTAATAAGTTTTATGTCCTCTACACATTTCCACAATTTTTCTTTTGAAGTAGTACTTTAATAGTTTTCTGCGAATATCTAAGCTTTCACCAGTGAAGTAAATAAAACAATTCCAATTCTTATGAATTTAAGATAAAGTCAATTAAATATGAAAAAAAGATTTGAAATTAAAATTGCCATTGTTACACTGGTTACACATAAAATACAATTTACCACTTTGGAAGAGTTTTTTGTTCAAACATTTAATGATCCAAATGACAATGGTTTCCACACACATTTGTTAAAGTATATATCAAAGTTGTTCTTACAAATTTTAACCTTTTGATTTCATGGATACATAATATACATGGGTGGGTTCATTATGGATTAATAGTTTCTTACATTAGTCACATTTTGGTCCATTACCTTATAATATTTAAGTAAACAATAAGTACTGGGTTACTTTTTTGTCATACATTACAAATATACCATTTGAAACAATCCAGAAAAGTATGTATATATCCATATAGCAGAAACGTTAAATAAAAATTTGCAAAACACTGTTCTTCAACAAAGAATTATTACACAACAAGCAAAGGTAATGCATGTTTTATAAAAATAGTCAATATCTAATTGCAGACATTCTTAAGTGGTGGTATCAGGGTTATTCTTAGTGTGCAGTTGATCACAAATTGTACACCTTTAAAAATATTTCTGAGGTTGAAAATTCACCTACATAAGTAAGTTCAAATGGATAAAAAAAGAAAAAAAAAACATATTTAAGGTAATAAAATTCTATTCCAGAGTTGATAAATAGATGTATTTACTAGAGTATTCTTCCTTTTTGGATCATTTGTCACTAGGCCTGTATATATGAGGTGCAATAATGCATCATGTA
>NW_013665871.1:685655-690269 GCF_000517525.1 Limulus polyphemus | reverse complement strand
TTGTTTCAAATGTGCTTTCACAATGAAATGGTTTAATTCAATTTAACATTCAAAACTTATCAGATACATGTAGTGCTAATGTTAATTACTACTAATCTCCCACACACACACACACACACACACACACACACACACACAAATAATGAAAATATTATTTTTTTTATTTATATCAAAATTAAAATCTATGTTTTTGGTTTTAAACAATAAACATATACACATGACTACCTCATCATCTGGGAAGAAGCCAAGAGTCATAGGATCACGAGCTGGTTTGGTGGCTTGAAGTATTCTCCAAATGTGCTGTGTTTCATCTAGAGATACCTCTAGCAAGTCTCCCTCCATCATCAACTGTTCCATTTGCAATTTTGCTCCCTCAGACAGTTCTAAAACAGGAACTTCTAGTTGACGTGGCACTAATGGGGACTTTCGGGCATGTTTACGAGGTGTCGAACCTTATAGAAACAAATTTCACTTTTTTTTATGTCACTTTTTTTTCATAATATCTGAAAAACTTTGTTGTTAATAAATTGTTTGATAAAAACTAATAATCAGTTATATTCCTGAATCTATTGCAGTAACAGAATTAGCAATATATATTAATTTTAAATCTAATTTCTCAGTTTTGATCAATCATTAAATTCAGCTTTTTACCAATTTCTCTTAGGTTCAATAATTCATTGAGCTAGAACTGTCTAACTCTAACCCATTCTGAAATATCAGAAACATTTTTTTTTCAGACTAGTACTTCTAACAACAGAACCAGATTTTGGCTGGAATAAAATCCAATTTTTAAACTGTATATTGAGAATAGATAATGTGTAGCACTTAAATTATTTTGAGTTACTGGTTCTAATGATTTACTTTTCCATAAATAACTGAAATGTTCCATAAAAACCTAAACTGCTTATCATAATATTATTCACAAACAATTTACATTTTGTACTAGCTGAAAATTTAAACTAACTGAATATTTGGGGACAACTAATCATTTTGGTTGGATTCAGGTATCTGGCTTCTGATATTCAATCAGATTAGGATAGTAGATGTGAGCATATATACTGAAAATGTATTGCACGCATGAGTTATCACTTCATTATAGTGTACTACTAAACTAGTTACTTCAATATGTTTTTCTGAAAATTTAGTATGGAAGTATAGCTCCACCTGAGTAAGCAACCACTGCAGGCCCTTTAAGAGAATGTGGCACATGGTGGCATGAATCAATGCTTTAAACCTCCAATCCCTCAAGGAGACATTTATATTGTGCTCCCCAATGCTTGAGGCAACACAATAGAGGTATGTAATGTTCATTTCACCTACACAACAACTATCTGTGTTAGATTATCACTCTTTAATACAGGGGAAAATACTACTATGTTTAAAAGCTAGTAGAAAACACCTGTGGGCTAGATGACACAATACATATTATGTGTGACTTTTGTGCTCGTAGTCTCACATTTGCCAGATATTTTTTTTTCTACAAGGTACATATAAATAGCTACTAACTTTAATGGTATATTTGTATACTGTACAGCTTACTACTTGGTTTGGTGATCTCCATATAATGTTTCTAATGTGTAAAACATAAGACTAATTTTCCTAAAGTTTAGGTAGGTTCTGACACATTCTATGGAAACTGACTACAAAAAGAAAACATACACTTAATTATTCTGTAACATAACTTGAAACCACATCAACATACTGGCAACTGTTTTGGAGTTTAAGTATTCTTTTTTTCTGTTTGATTATTTTTTAGAGAAAAAAATTATGTAAAATTGAAAATAATTAAGAAATTGAAAAATTAAATAAACCTTTTTAAACTTTAACTCTTCTTAATTGCTAAATTATATCAAGAACTACATACTTGAACTGTAGTTTCACAGAATACAAATTTCAAAAAGGGTGTATAAAGTCAAACTTTTTTCTACAAATATAAAACCCGATCAAATAATTTCAATGAGCACTCAAACAACTAACTTCAGGAAAATACAATTTTCAATGAAAAATAGATTCAAGTCATTACAGGTCAAAAGCAAAATTCATATTTTCAATCCATGAAATATATACAAATGTTTTTGTAATATATAAAAAAATCCAAATGATAACTAGCTTGTGACACGAAACAATCCAAATGACATAGACTATACTACGTAACCAGTAAGTATGATAATGAACTCCTTGCTTTCATGCCCCCAGTGGCACAGTGGTATGTCTGCAGACTTATACTGCTAGAAACCGGGTTTTGACACTTGTGGTGGGCACAGCACAGATAGCCCTTTGTGTAGCTTTGTGCTTAATAACAAACAAACAACAACAACCATGCTTTACTAAACCTACTACAAATTAGTGATAAAAGCATGTTTGTTATTAATACGACAAAAATATTTAACCCTGAGTCAATCATCTTCTTGCTACTCATAATTATTAACCATTTTTGGACTGGAGGGGTGGGGGATCATTAAAATTCCTCGATTCTTTCCTCCTCACAGAAGAAATATTTAACCAAATTAAATGAAGCTTAGTACATTCTTACTAAATAGTATGTAGTTTAAGTTTTTAAAAAAATTGTACCCTTTGATTTAGTGTTTTTTATGATTTTTAATAGATTGTAAAATTTCCAAAAGTTTTTGTTGAGACAACACTTTCTTTCATCCTAGACTCTTATCCATTTTGATCAGATAGTTTCATTTTACATATCCAGTTACTTTTGCTTGTTTGATGAATTTTGCACAAAAGCTACTTCAAGAACTACCTTTACTATATTGTTCTAATTTTTGAGGTGATATGCTAGATGGAAAACAGCTAGTTAACACCAACTCTTGTTAGACTGAATAATGCAACTTGTCTATCACTGTTACAATGAACCCATGACTAGAAAGTGCAGTGTATGTAACAGGGTGCAAACCACAGGACAGCATACTAGCCACTCGGTCACAGTCAGTTCCAGCTTGATTAATATTTATTTATATTCATATATTAATTTTTATATTGCTGATTGAAGTAGTCATCACTTCCAGCTATAAATCATAAAAATAGCAAATACTGACAAAGAATAATTGGTGACCAAGGACCTCACCTGTTAAATTAGTATCATCATCATCTTTGTCAGGAAATTCATATTTTGGTTTTTCCTAACAATATTCTTTGTCATAATCAATGTATAATAAGTATAGTTTCATTTCAATAAATAATAAATTATTTCGTTTGTATGCGTATTCATATGATAAGCTTAGCTATAACATTCAAAAATACTAATTACAATTATTCTACCATTTTCCTACTGTACTTGCTAAACCTAACTTATCACAGAAGAAAATTTATGAAGCTTACAGATAGATATAACTTAATACAGAAACACTTCCAAGAAGGAAATAATGGTTCAAAAGAAACTAATTCCCAAATATTTGGTTTGTTCCTAAAATCTTCTAAACTTTCCATTAAATTCCCTTGTTGGTCCTTACAACTCAAGCTAGTCAGTATTGTGATTAACCAGAAATTATTGCTGAAACCTCTTTATTTACTCTACACTGACATAAGTAAATGTTGGCTAAGGCTACTTTAAAATCTGAGATTTATTTGTAATTGTTCAGACAAAATGCTGTGACATCATAATAAATGGTGGCAAGGAAAGACTTTAGTAATAAAACCACTAACACAGCATGAAAATCATGTAAGAACAAGACATCAATTGATATATTCTCAAACCTATGATAGTTTCTTAGAAAACAACAATCTATGCCTCGAGAGGGGCAGAAAATTTATAAAATAACCTATAAAAGCATTGTTTACAGGTGAGGTACTTCAATGATGCACAAAATTTAAATTTGAAACATTATTTTTTGTCATTTTTCTTTACAAACTCCGCCATTAAAAATAAATGCTACAAAATGAAAATGTATCAATTGTAAAACATTTCTAAGTTAGAAACTGTTAAAATGAAATTAGAATTAATATAGTTAGCTTAGTTTTGAAATTTGATATGTAAGTGTGCACTCAACACCTGAAAGATGCTCACATGTCAAAATAGTGTTAAAATACTGTTTGCTAAAATCTCGCATTTGACAAAAGCATTTAAGAATGACAGCCTTAATGACTCAGCTGCAGTTTGTTTACCTTAGAGTTGATTAGTTCCTAAGACACATTCTATTATAAAAAACACCTAGTAACAACCAGACCAAAAATAAATGTCTCACTTGTGGATCCTTTAGATGCAGAAGAATAAGCATGTTCTAAATTGTTGTAAGGTGATGCAGTATCTTCTTGAGGCTTGTTGCCTGATTTTTCATATTGCTGGGTACATGCTGTTGGTACCTGAATTTCCATACCACTAACAGGTTCATTCTAAACAGAGAGTAATCAAATTTTTTTATTAAGACTTAAGGTTTGTAAAGCAATGTTTTTCTCATGCCTTTTTTTTTCTTTTTGCATTGTTGCCTATCCAATATGCAAAGTAATTCTAATTTTAATATTAAAAATAGTTTTGTGCATCAGATAAGTTTCAAATTTCACATGCAACAATGTCCAGATACTTATCAAACGTTTCTTAAGAAAAAACTTTTTATTTTGTCTGTTATTTTCAGTAACAAATCTCTGTACAGGTTTGGTCAGTTTAAC
>NW_013665871.1:672525-684655 GCF_000517525.1 Limulus polyphemus | reverse complement strand
AAATTAATTTTAGTTATATATATATATATATATATATATATATATACAGTTAAATTACCCAAAAATCATAAATTACTATACCAATACCACAGAATTCTATTAAAATTTATCAAGCTGAGTAACTAAGCTGTATTTCAGTCTAAAAAATATACAATTTTGAGCAGACTGAAGACATAACCTACCTCCTTGAAAACTTGGTTTGAATGAAAGAGATAGCATCCAAACATGTTAAAATGGCTAAGAAAGCCACTAGGGAGACATTTTGAGTTTTCGATTGGTTATTCATGTCATATATAGAAGTAAATGTATACAAAGGAGCATTTCCAAAAATGGAAAGAGGTTGGCAGGGTGCCACTGTGTTTGATTTATTACATGAGCAATATCTTTGCAAATAGAAGAGATAAGAGGTTTTTATTTTATATTCTAACTTGTCAGTATCAGTAATTTGAGTTTCTAATTCATATGAAACTGTAGACTTAGTATTTTGACTTCACAAATACCTAATTTGAACAAGTGATACATTCAACATACCATGTGACACACAAAAATCGATGTTTATCTATGTGTTTTTTTAATATTTACTTTTAAATTAAGAAATTGAGTAAGGTATAATATTAAAATTTGAATTATAATCTACAGTTTGATACCAAACTTATTGACATAAATTCATGAAATAGTAGTTCGATAAAATTTTGAATGCGAGTGTTTGTTTATTAAACTTAACCATTACCTTCATAGCTTGAGCTTTTTTGTGAAGAGTATATGAAATGGTTTAACAGTAATGTTGTAAATAATTGATACTTGGTGAAACTCCATAATTATAGAATTGAGGAAAAACAAAACACTTGTATAACACCACCAACAACAAATTCTTAAGTAATGTTTTTTAATCTAAAGGTAAAAACTTTAATAAACTTAGCAAAGACATTAAATACAAAATATTTTATCAATTTTATTTGAAAGAAAAACATGATTTAACCCTTTCCAGACAAGTCATGGGTCAAAGGCCATGTCATTGCATTTGTTGAAAAAAAAGGCTTAATTTATGAAGGAAACACCTAAGTCCTCTAAAAATTTAACACAACTGAATTGTATTTCAGTTTCTTACTTGGTCAGTTACAACAGACAAAACTTCTTCTATAGTTGATGACAGCATGGCTCCTGGAGGTGTCGAGACAGGTTCTTCAAGTTTAAACTTTGTTTCGTTACTTGCTGCTTTCAAGCCAGAGAAAAAAAAATGGAGAAAAACATAAGACAGATGCAATACATAGGATATGAACACAAAATCTAACATAAATTTTGCATACAATTTTTTAAGGACTTCTAAGAGCAATTTTAATGTTTTCTATAAAACACACAAAAAAAAACACACCAAGTTAATCAACAAATCACACTTCACAAAATAAAAGTTTTGAGACAGCTTGAATACCAAGCTGTCTCAAAACTTTAATTTTCTGAAAAGTGGGTTCCTTGTTATCAATTTTCACACTTCAGAAGTTTCACAAGAATAACAAGAATAATTCTTCAGAATTATTTTCACATTCAACAAAAAGGATTCATTAATATCACATGTGAACTTCAAAGTATGTATTGTACATAAAATAACTTCAAAGTAGGTATAAGCAGAACAAAAGAACAAGGTGTAGTTGTGACTGTTACCATAACTGAACCATACTCAATAATGTTTAATTGTGAACTATTTGATGTAATGGGACCAGTGAAGTGAGTACAAGAACTGTTTTTGTTTAAAACATATAGAAAAACAAATTAAATTTGCTACATAAACATGCTCTCTCACTTACTTAGTTAACTCACACAATTCATGAAACTTATATGTAAAACCTTTGAATATTGCACAAAAAAAAAGTTAATCCATGCACATGGGTTTTTGTAATTTGAAACTTAATATCTTGATCATTTAATTGACAGGTCTGTTTGTTTTTCTGTTTTAGAGCAAAGCCACATTGAGCTATCTGATCCCCAAATGTTGAGCTTGTTTATGAATGGATGAACATAATATTATTTGAATGGTTACAAATATTGATATATATATATACAGTAGTCCCTGTTAGATACGATCGACCTATCTGCCATGATAAAAAAAAGTCACACCTGACAGGAAGTCGTTATTAAAAGGATAATGAACGACAGACTTCCAGCTGTGCCAGTTGTTATTCTCAGGGGTTGAACATAATGGTTTATGTACTGTATAGCAAGTTGGTGCACTGTATAATAATAGTTATGATAGATAACAGTTCAATAAAGATAACTTAAAATTTGTTTGTGTTTTATGTAAAATAATTTATTCATCAATCATATTTCTTTCATAAACATCCATGTATCACATTTTTATTACATACACATTAAATATTACAAACTGACACAAAATTTATTTCATAAAAAATCATCCACCTTCGTTTGTCTTGCACATTTAACAGTCACTCTGAACATTCACGAGTCTGACAGTGTTAGTTTTCAAAACACAATTTTAGTATCATCATTTTATAAAATAATGTGCAATAAATGTTCAGAATTCTACATCAGAGAAACAAGAAGAAAATTGGAAGCCAGAGTCACCGAACATAATAAAAAAAACATCCCATATTTACCACCATTACAACTCTAAAAATCCTTAGTATAACTAAATAAAACACTGTAATTTAAACAAAAAACAAACATTGGAAGCCAATTATCTTGAACAAAACAGCCACACCCTAAACCAAAATTTCACCTTGAAACTTGGATCCTTTGATAGAAGTTCAGAATAGGAACCATTTTGCGAATTTAAAATAACCAGTAAAGAAATAAAAATAAATATCTTAACTAAATTATTGCTAGACTCTATCCAATACCTAATACGGTAATCCACTCTCAATACAAATACTTCATAAAATGTAATATGTTGTATTAAAACAATTTCAAGTTGATTAAAAATTCTCTAATTTTCATGTTTCGTTTATTTTGTTGCTTTCATCACAACTTTGGTCTATGTCAGTGTCCAAGTCATGTTTCTATATCAACACTTCGAGCCTTCTTCTTCTTCACCGTGACTTTCTGTTTTAAGCTTAAGACGTTTGCAGCTTTCCTGGAGGCCTTGAAGCATTTCATTAGCCATGCTTACCACACAGATTAGTTGAGTCTGTCACTCAACAAATTGTGTGTTAATAATCTTCACACCCCACTAGCAAATCCTAATCAAGTTACTTAACGTCTAGGCCACTAGCTCAAGAATCTACTACACAGACTAAAAGAATAACCCTTAATTCCATGATGAGGCAAAGACAAACAACAGTTTCTGACCACCTCTGGATACCTTTCAAGACCTGAAAGTTTTTAAGATAAAATACCTACATTTATGTACCAAGGAGTTTGACTTGAACACCCCATGGAACCAAGATACATGTACTAAGCTGTGAAGCAATCTCTGGTCATGTGACCTCTTTTTGTTCCATACTGTATATACTGTATTCACATGTCTCTGTAAATTACATTATTGATATGAAAAACATTCATTACAGAGAGGTGGTTATTCAACCTTCTGCCCAAAAATCACAGTTGTATGTCGCATCTGTCAGGAAGTTGTTTGTGCGAGGTCAGATCAACGTAAAATCGTTCGTGCACAGAAAAAGAAGTTGTATTTAAAAGGTAGTCATTATTGGGAGGGACCGTATCCACCATATACACACACACATACACACTGCTTTTCATACTTAAAAAGTTTTGAAATCACGAACAAATAAATGTGTAATCACTTTTGCAAAAACATAGTTTTCAACCTCAGTATTATGTTCACTTCATAAATATGTTAAACATAACTTAACCAACATAAGTTTAGACAAAAGTACTACAGTTGTAATTACTCCTCATATTGGACAGGTTGTTTTGGATTATTTGGTAAAAAAAAGGATGCAAAACCCAGTCTAATTAATGATGTTTGATTCCTTTGATTAGAAGTTTAACCCTATGTGTAAGGTAGGGAGTGAATGGGTAAAAATGTGCATGTCATTACCTTTTCACAGAGTTACATTCAAAATTTAATCAAAACTTTTATCACCGTATGTCAATAAACTTGGTCTCAAAACAGTTTATAACTCAAATTTTACTTTCTTAAATTCAAAAAGAAATATTTAAGAAAATTAAGAGTTTTCACTTCTCTGTATCATGTGGCACTTCTTCACTCCAAACTGCCCATTCTGAATTTTTTTCTGCTCCATATGATCTTTAAGTTTGGCACAAATTACACACTTATACTATAGATATTGCTAAGCCATAATGTAAATGTCTAGCCTTCAAGCTTTTTGCTTTATTGAGATGTTAGTACAAGAAAGTCAAACCCACATGTCATACCCTTCATATCATATCCTATCTTTCAAAAAAAATGTCAATAATTCTCTCTGACATTTGCTATTGGGTTACTTATAATTAGAAAAAAGAGAAGATTCTATTTTAATGAATTTCTTATGAGGTTAGCTTGTTCAGCCAACAATTTTTGAAATACTTATTTGACATTGTTGAGATTGACTTGATCAGCTAACTGGAATTTTTTTAACCCTTTTATAACTTAGTTAGAAAGCCAGTTAAATATAATAGTAGTTTTAAGACATTCTATTTTTCGTGCATGATAATATTTTGTGTTCTACACTACATATTTGAAAATAAAAATATGTTTTATCATACATCAACATAATTAAAAACATAGGGTCAATGTTTTTTTTCTTCCACATGATATTGAATTTGACATTGAAAATTTCAGATTTCATCCAATTTTTGTGGTCAGCTCTACTCAGTAAATATTAGAACAGGCAAAAAGAAGTCAGGATATCAACAATAAATGCAGCTTGAGAAAATTAATTTTCCCTTTATTTACTTTGCCAAACTTTGATTAAAAAATTTGCAAAATCCTGTGTTCTACTATTAATGATATTCAGTACACTAAAAAATACATTTGACGCAAGTGTTAAGGTTGAACATACGTGTACTTTTATACAATCAAACACAAGCAGACATCAAAATATATTAAGCACCAACATTATCATACCTTGTTCACTGCCAAGTTTGTTGCTACTTAAAATGGATGTTC
Source organism: Limulus polyphemus (assembly GCF_000517525.1). Taxonomy (NCBI): domain Eukaryota; kingdom Metazoa; phylum Arthropoda; class Merostomata; order Xiphosura; family Limulidae; genus Limulus; species Limulus polyphemus. The sequence continues at coordinate 679,575 of NW_013665871.1, read as the reverse complement.
CACCAAATGCTGAATGAACAACACTACTCAAGCGGGAATGCAACTCGGGTTTACTTGCAGCTCGGATCAATTCGGAACTAATGATCTTTTCCGTCTTTTCTCGTGCTGCCTGCTCAACCATCTTTTGAGACAACACTGACAGCTTAGCAAGAGCTGCAGCCAGTTCTTCAGTGGCAAGAGCATGTCTTGCACAATCCTAAGGATTAAAAATAAGCAAACATCTTTAACAAGTTATTAAAATACAGTTAGTTCAACAAGCTTATTTTGAAAGTCAGGTAAGTAGCATGAAAAAAAATTGCATCATTCAAAATTATTCTGACCCTTGTACTTTGCAGTTTTTTTGAGGCTCTATTTTAATTGATAAATTACAAAATAAGACTTTTCTTTTATGACAATGATATACCCACTTAAAACACTAAGTTCACAATGATCATAATTAACCTGGTAAAACGTTGTACTTTTAATTATGACAGAGTATTTCCTTTCATCAGATCATAATTCTAACAAGCAAACATTAAACAGGAATTTTTAACATTAAAAACAACTAAGGACATTCTTTTTTTTTACTCAAAACTTACAACTTTCTTCTCTCAATACACAAGTTGAGCTATAGTTAAATATATGCCAAATAAACTGAAAATCCATTGGATTATGAAGAGTACCATTTACACATGCAAGTTTCGGGATAATATAATTCACTATTTTAAAATGCTTTTTGAATTTTTCTAAATCTTGAAAATGTACCTAATTTCTCTTCTGAACAGTATTAAAATCTTATTTTGCAGAATCAGCATGTAAATAATGTAGAACTAGATACAGTACAATATGATGTTACTGAAGAACAAGAAAAAAAAGTTCAAAATACATTTTGTAGCTTATCTCACCTGCCAAGACATTGCTCTTTCTGTGAGACACTGCAGAGCTACTCCTTCAGTCAGCTTGACTGGTAGCTTCTGCAATGACATTACAAGTGAGAGGATTGTTTCTAACCTTGGCCTCCGTGACCGAAGACACATGGGACATAGGAACTTGAAGTCTCGTGCAACATTAACTACTGCTGCTGATGAGAAGTTCTGCTGTTTCTTTGTATGCACTGATTTAGGTAGAGGGACACAAGTGGCTGAGAACAATGAGAAAATAAAGTGTTTTAAACGAATATCGAAAATATTACTTACAGAAGGAATATGTGTATGTGTGAAGCTACACAATAATGCTTGTCTCACTGAAACATAAAACTGAATAGCCATGAAACTAGTGTATAAAAAATAATTTGTCAAATAAATACTACCTTAAACATAGAAAAGTGAAGGAGCAAAACGAAAATATAAAAAACAAGAATTTCTATTTATAGCATAGGTCATCCTCAAAGAAGTGCTATAATGTCAAGTTACCTACATTTTTTTTTAATTTTGAGTGTTAATTGTGCATTATAAGAATGATGTTCCAGGTACCTTTAAAACTACTTTCTCTCTCTCATTAATGGTGCATAATCTGATAGCCGTGTTGAAGTACTGTTGCTTGACACTAATGTTAATCTGACAGTCATGTTGAAGTACTGTTGCCTGACACTAATGTTAATCTGACAGGCATGTTGAAGTACTGTTGCCTGACACTAATGTTAATCTGACAGTCATGTTGAAGTACTGTTGCCTGACACTAATGTTAATCTGACAGGCATGTTGAAGTACTGTTGCCTGACACTAATGTTAATCTGACAGCCATGTTGAAGTACTGTTGCCTGACACTAATGTTAATCTGACAGCCATGTTGAAGTACTGTTGCCTGACACTAATGTTAATCTGACAGCCACATTGAAGTGCCGTTACCTGACACTAATGTTTTCTTTGTAACAAGCTTCTGAGAAAAACTGTGAAGTTAAGTTAAGACCCCCACACCTTGTAAGTGATATCAGTCGAAGTCCACTTGAAATGCATCAGCTGTCTTGACAGATGTGTGATTGAACAGAATTGCTGTGATTCCAGTTTCTTTGGCCATCATTTGCATGAAAAAGATAAAAATTCCATTGTTTGTCTGGAACCTTATGAACATTTGGCTTTGGTTAATTTTAAATCCATATTTATTATCTTATTAATGGTACCAGCTTTATCCCAATGGAATTTTTGGTTGAAGCATTCTCTTGTTTATTCTAAAGACATGCTATCTTGAACATGTTTTTGCCTCTGAGGAGAATGTATGAGGCTCCTTTATTCAAAATGGCATGCTCTTCTGGCTCTATATCATTTAACAATCTTGCTACATGAATATCCTTCCTCAGAAATGGCTGTGACAAATTTATACTAGTAGTATTGTAACGTCAAATTGTTGAGAATTCACAATGAACCAAATATACAGTTGCTAAACATGCTTTCTATGGCTCACAAGTGTGGTGAAATGCCACTACAACAGTATATGTAAATGTTCTTATAACATACAAACAATCCTTTATATATTCTTGTAAAAATCTTGGGTCTCACTTCGAACATGTACAAAAACTTGTTATAGGTGGCAGGAAGATCCATCATTAGATTTTTTAAACTGGACAGTACAATCTACAACAAATTCTTCTGAATTAAGACCTTTATTATACTTGAACTTAACTGGACAATCTAGACATTTTCAACAAGAGTTATTTTATTACAAAAGCTTTCGACTCAATCATTACACGAACATTTGACAGGTGAGGCTTTTCAGTTTGTATCAATTAATTTCTGGTATAATTGATTTTATTCATGTTATGAGTATAAATCAATTATAAAATGTTAACATATAATCAATAAACACACACTTCACTTGTTACACAGCACTTCCAAAGGACTTATCCTCTACAACAAGTTCACAACATTTTACAACCACTTTTAATATTATAAACAGACCAAATGATCCCATCAAAAGTTCTAAGTTCAATTATGTTTGTTTCATTTGATCATAATTACAATTATAATCCCTACAAACTGGACTTTAAATTAAAAACCATTTTATCTATTTTTCTAATTATTTCCAGATTTTCAAGCAATAGAACAACAAGGTGAAATCCATCTGTCTGTTTTGAAATCCATACTTACAAGGTACCTTGTTCAAGCATGCAAGTCAATATTGAAAAAAAAACATTTGATTTTGCTATCAGAACTACACCCTTCGCAACTTTAGCAATGTGATGGTGTGAAAAAAGATAGTATGAATACAAGTTTACATCCATAAAGAAGATTTATAAAATAATCTACATTTCAGCCAGTTAAAACTAAGTGTACAAAGTTGAAACATCCTGCTCAGCATTTCTAAAGAAGACAAAACTAATTTCAAATATCCACAGGTTTTCTAGTTATTGTACCTATAATTGTGATACATGGCTTAAAGAATTAGCTGTCAGAGAAAGTTGATAATTTAAAGCACTTTCAAAGAGCAGACACTTCATAATGTATTAAATGGGTATTAAAATAAGAGAACTATTCAATAATAATACTATTCTGGAGTAATGGTAATTAATAATAAAGCAGGGGGAACAAGAAATACAAGATGTCAGTTTACAAATTATTTAATATTCACAATTCACTTTATATTTCAAACAAAGACATTGCACAAATATATTTTTAATTAATACTATCATTTTTGCTACAAACTATATAAAGGTTTTGTTTTAACCACGTAACCTAAAGAAATTATTCCATGACTGAAATAATTTACAAAGAAAAATAATTAATTACATCTAATAGAAATATGACATTTAATTATGGTGTAGATTTAAGGGTTAACACTGTTATACTTTAAAGAGTTAACATGACATCCAAAACTATTCAATGCTACCTAATTAGAAAACAAAACAACAACTTATTACATCTAAGTAAAACTTAGTGTTTCAAATATGAGATAACTTTCTGTAAATTGTTCAGAAGTTAAATGCAAAATGACAGCACCAAAATTATTGCAGCTATTGTTAACACTTAAGACCTGTAAGAAATACATTGCACACAGAGATTTTTTTTATTACTGCCACAAATTCAAGATCAATTAAGGAAATGAGAATCATTACTGAAGAGCCAATATTACAATATTTAAAACAGACAAAACAGAAAAACTAATACTTACTATGAAACCAGTCCTTGCATAGTTCACATTGAAGCATGTAATTGGTCAAGGGTCTCTGACATACGCAGTAACGAGTGTCACCAGTATCCTCGACTCGTTTCTTGATATTTTTGTTCCGCAGCTCTCTCATTGCTTTGAGCTCTTTTTGTTCAGCCAACTTAAATGCAGCAACCTGGAAAGAAACATGGTTGATACTGAACTGCTCAGGTCAATTTCAAGCACTTTTCAAGAACTTTCTAAGCAGTCTCAGAATGTTTTTCAAGCACTTTTATGGAAGCTAAAATCTACATCAAAATCTATCAGATTTCACTGAAATCTTATAAACTTCTATTCATTTATTCAACATATGAATGCAAACTAAAACTAAAAGAAAGATTTTATTTATTGTGCCCAACTCTGCAACATGCATTAAAGTTAGATATATCGTTATATTCTGCTATTATAATATTTTCAAGCACTTAAAATTCCATTCTTAATTTCAAGGACTTTCAAGGATGTGTATGCACCCTAAAGAAAAAACCTTCACAGTTTCTTCTTGTGAATTACTTCTCATGGTGTTTTGCATAAAAAGTGCCAGATAATAAAAGTCCTTTCCAACACAATGCATGCAGACAATACCACAAAACATTTAAAACTGTACTAAAAATAAGTAGACATAAAAATAATATCAGCATCATCATGAAATATGTCATTTTAATATTTGGTAAATTCTTTAATCTTAAAACAATTTTAGTTAAACCGACAAGTTAACAACGTGTCGCATGCTATAAAGTTTTTAGCTGCTATGTAAGCTAGCATCAAGCTTGATAAACAACTTCTAATCATTTTTAGGCAACTTTAGAATAAAAAATTTGTTTCAGATATTTCTCATATCTATTATTTATGAAAATAAGTACAGTGTCATTTTTTGAATGAATTACATTCTGTGAAGTATAAACTCTTGAATTTTTACACTGCCTGCCAGAGCAGAAATGTGATTCCCAAATGTTTAAGTTGGTAAACTATTCTTCTAATCATTTTTAGGCAACTTTAGAATAAAAAAATTATTTCAGATATTTCTCATATCTATGCTTTATGAAAATATGTACAGTGTCATTTTTTGAATGAATTACATTCTGTGAAGTATAAACTCTTGAATTTTTACACTGCCTGCCAGAGCAGAAATGTGATTCCCAAATGTTTAAGTTGCCTCATGGTTTTTCCTTTGTCATCTGCTGCACTCATTTTAATGGAGTCATTCTCTTACTTCCAATAATTATGAAATTACAGTACTACTTTGTTCACTAGGTTTGTTTGTTTCCAAATATTTGTGTAAAACCATCCAAGGGACAATCCACACTAACGATTCTTATTTTGAACCAATAGGCTAAAGGGAAGACAGCTAGTAAACAACACCCACCACCATCTCTTGGGTACTCTTGTTTGACTGAATAGTGGGATTTGGCAATAACCCTTATAACATACCCACAGCCCCAAAGTTCGATTTTTTAGTAGTTTGGTAATAAGAGAAAGATTGGCCCCAGATTCATGGTCAGCATGATAACCAGTGGGTCATGCACAACAGCATTCACATTAAATTTAAATTATATCTAATTTAAAACAGGCAATTGTTGCTTAAGTCTGATGTTGCACTTTTTTAGAAATTTAATTGAAAACATCATCATACTTTAAAATTTAACATCTTTATCAGTTGAACTGTTAGTTTTTTGTACTCTTCTGTAATGATTTTTTCCCAAATGACAAAGTTTACAAAAGATTATTTAAAACAGCCAAGAAGCTGGAAGTTAAAAACACTAACATGCAACCCTCTTTGTGCTACTTCCAATCTCTTAAAAAGGCATCAATAGGCATCACATTTCCCTCCAAACAGATGTTTAGGTCACAAATGAGCATGTGTGGTTCACAAAAATGTATGTGTACACCAACCGATTATCTAAAAATTTTATAGAATACTTTGTCAAAGTTTAGTAGGCCAGGAAAGAATTTCATACATGACTGAAGTCCCCACAATCAGGAGCTTCGAAATTCTCCTCAACTAGAACTTAATGATAATTTAACTAAATAACAAACAGAAAAATGGGATAAATATGTACAGTTCCTAGCCCTGATGAATGAGTACTATATATTATTATCAAATGACTAAAGATAAAGTTCCAAATTAATTCCTAGTCTGACAGAAAGAAAATGCTGTGTACATTTGAGATATAAACTCAGATCTGTTTTTTAAATAAGACACAAATTTCTTCTTCAAAATATGACATTCTTTCAGAGCAAGAAAAAGAAGTCAAATGCTAGGAATTTTTAATACAACAGTTAAAAGGAGAAAGTAACATTTTCAGTTCACAAACATAAAAAGTATTTTCACTTTTTTTTTCAGAAAATTGAAAAACAAAATTTCATGGATTAAATCTACTTAAGTATATTTCTAAAATAAACAACATATATACATTGAAAAATAGTTTCCTTATAGAATTTACAAGCATTTTCTTCTGATGTTACATAGTGTTCTACATTCATTTTCTATTATTTAAACAAAGAAACAGCACAGAAAAAAAAAATTGCCTTTTCATCAGGGAAGTTACTCACAGTCTTCACTGAATGGAATCCCTAATCCACAGCAATCATTCTAGCATATTTTTAATAAATTCAAAAATTTCACAGATGTTATGTTACATATTCAAGATGTATCGTCTACTTGGTCCTAGTTAAGTCACAATTTTAAAGTTAATAAAACAATGCTCTGGGTTCTACAACTACGCAAGTTCTTCACAACTTACAATTTCAGCAGGATCTTTGCTACTCTCTAACTTTGTATCAAACAAGTATGATTCCTCTTTATCACGTTCACTACTTCCTTCTTTGGTTTTCTTTTTTTTATTCTTATGGAGAAAGTGTGAGCCCACATCATTCCTGGGTGACAAGACCTTTTATATACATTGAAGTATAAAAAGGAAGTTTTCACATTCC
>NW_013665871.1:665570-671615 GCF_000517525.1 Limulus polyphemus | reverse complement strand
CTCCAATTCAGCTCTCTATAAATAATCCCAATTATTGCTATGGTTGTCGCACACTTAGAAAGCCAGAAAAATTGTGATAGTTAAGGGAAATTGTCTGCTTTTTGCATGTTATTATTCTATGTTCTTTGGTGCATTATTTAATTAAATAAAAATTATTTAGTGCATTAATACCATTAGTATAAAAAAAGTAGGGTTAAGTGTCATCGATAGTCAACAGCATAAAAAAAAAAAGAATACTTGGGTAATTACTTTATTTCTTGTTTTTTGTTTATTCTTTATTTATTATTATAAAAGTTACTAAAGTGTAAAAACAGGGACCTCTTTAGGTTAATTAAGGTTAGATTATGTAAAATAAATAATAATATTATAAAAATGTTTCATGAGGCACACGTGGGTAACGTAATTCGACAGCATGGTGAGCTGCAAGTTCCCCAAGTGATTTACAACTTATAATGGCACAAATAGTAGTTAGACACGATTCAAAGAGCAACCGAAGGGCAATAAAATTTAATTACAAATACTGCTACGAGTTTATAGCTACTTAGGATAACCGAATGTAGTTCCATGTTACAATTTAAAGTCATTATAGAAAGAAAAAGAGGGTAATTTAGATTTATTTAGATTTTTTTGGTGGTTATTAAATCAGTCAAATACATAAAATGTAAAGGTTTTACTGAAAAGAACATTTAAAATGTATTTAGGAAGTTTTAGAGATTACACAAATGAAATTTGAGATTTTTTGAGATGAAGAAAAGTATTTTTGATCTTAACATAAAAATCACTTTGTACATGGACTATTCAAAACAAAGAGTGTTGAAATACTCAATATATTCATGGACAAATCTTTTTTTAGTTTATTAAAAATACTTAACTAAAAATGTGATTTTTTGTATGAGAGAGACTTGTCTACTGAAAGACTGCCACATTTCATGAATATATACCCACTATATTAAAAGTTAGTAGTATCAAATCTATAAAGACTTTAAACAAGTACAAAAATGTCAAGTGGTTGGTCTAGCCCACCGAGCCTGTATTGAGAGAGTTAATACATAGAGCCAGTGATTCTCTTGGCTATTTTTTCCTTAGCACCCAGCTATATGATCCTTTACAGTTTGTCACGAATTAGATACTTTTAACATACTGATAATTCTCTAGACATAAAATGTATCTGTCATCTAATACCATTTGACTATGAATTAGTACCATGTTGTTTTGAATGAACTTAGTAGATGCATGCATCCAGTTTATCCATTTAATGGTTGCTATCAGAAACTTACCTCAAGAAGTGTAAATACAGAGTTTTTCTTCAAAAAGGTACGAGCAGTTCTTTCTCGGAGAGCTTTGGCTGCAGCCACCTGAGACTCCAACTGTGGGAGCAATTCTAGATGAACAGGAAGAGGTCGAGCTTTTGCTACTAAACTTTCAAATTCTTCAACATAAGGATACTGATTTGCATTCTAAGAAAAACATTTGAGAAAGAAATTATCAAAGTAACCTTAAAAAATACAATCAAAACTCAATATCTTACAACATAAAGTGTCCTAAATGCACTGTAGTTACAATTAAAGAATGTTCACCTTCCTTTTAAAACAAATCTTGCTAAGAAAATTGAAGTCTACACAACCATATTTCAATATCATAAGATGACTACATAAAATTCTAAAATGGAAAGACAACACCAGATTGATTATTAAGCCCAAATACTGTTGAAATAGCAAGCTTTCTGTTAATAATCAGGTTGAAAACTTCCTTTAATAATAACAATTGAATTAGAATAAGGATTTACTGTGATTAACCAGATAACAAACAGTGATTGTCCAAGCAGGACATACAAAATTTATTAAGTCAACGAATAATAATAAAAGTGTAAAGAATATGGCTTCTTTCACTGTTCTTCATGTTAAAAATGTTCCCTTATATTTCACAAATTTTATGATTTAAACTAAGAATGTTAAATACCAAATTAGTTAACTTTTAGGAATAAAAGAAAACAAAAGACAAATGCATGACTCACTTATCTCTGGGATCATAAACTTGAAATTACTATTAAAGTATATGTTTAACATAACATGGAGAAAAATGCCAATCACTGTTTATAATCTCAGTAGCAACTACAAACTCTAGACTTGGAACGATTGAATTAAATTTAGCAGTTGCTATTTTATCCATTATACAATGGATTGATAAGTTATAAAAATATGAAATGTTAAAATTAAATGTTTGTTGTTAAGCTCAAAACTGCAAATGGGCTATCTGTGCTGTGCTTAATTCTGGAACTGAACATCAAATGTTAACATAAGTTTTCAAGCTTACTCTGACCACTACAACACATATGTTAAGAATATTTTAAACAATTTAGCAAAAACTGGATTGTTTAATTTAATCTGAATTGTCAATTAGGTGTCATCTGTGGTGTCTTAATAAATAAAAATATCTATGAGGGTCAGTTTTTATACATGACATATTAAGTTTGATATTCTAAGTTTAATGATTAAACCACTATTTTTATTATTCTATGTTTTAATGGTCTAACTCATTTTTGAAAAATGTTTTAAAGCTTCAAGATACATGCCAACATTTTTAAACCACTTCCTATTTTTTAATGTACAAGACAGTCTCAAAAAGGTCAACACACTAATTAAATTGTTACATATTGATAATGTCAAAAATCATAAAAGACCACATCTAAAGTTATATATATATACCTCTCAAGTTTTAGTTACAAATTTTTCTTAATTACCTAATAAGATCAAAGTATGCTTAAATCTGTCCTGTAATTCTTAAAAACAAAAATACAGATAACATAATGTCAAAAGTGCAGTTAAAACATCTCCAACAACCACATATCTTGACAGAAAGCTTTTGAAATTAATAATTGTCTATGGTCAGAGTCTGTTATAAAGGGTTATAAACTATCAAATATCCTATAAGTACATTCTATAACTATATAAATAAGATGACCTAAAATCACAAAACCACTTCAGACAAACCAAACTGAAACATTTTCTTGTATCCACACATTAATGCCCCATCACCAACACAGTCAATATAAATCCAATAGTTAGTGAGAAAAAAAAAAATTTGCTGTATCTTATGCGGGGGTGTTTATTATTATATAATTCATGTTCGGTTATGTAAAAAAAGATTAATTTAGATTAAAAAAATGCTTTCATTAAATCACCAGCTTTGATACAAACTCGTATATGATAATGTAAATGCTAATATATGTTCATATAAACAAATAAATATTACAATATACTTCATACCAATCATCACTAATTTAATCTAACCACACATTCTGTTTTACGTATAATGAAGGTAACTTAATCTATTCAGTAATAGTATCATCATTTATATGCATGATTTAAAATTTCTAGATAACAAACACATCTTTAATAGACAATCCTGTAAATTAGGTCTTAATTCAGTGGAAATTATGATAAAAAAACATCAAATGTTCAAAATACAGATAAATGTTAGGGTTCATTCACAATTTTCACAACCTTAAAATACACACATTTTTGTGACCTCCATGTCCATCTGAGAGCATATACACACGAAATTTCAAAGTTCTTTTAAAGAAATATTATTGGATGGACATTATAAATAGAGCATTGAAAAAAAAAAGAGTTATTTAAGTCCATAAAATTTAACAAACTTCCAGCTGGTTAATATGTTTGCAAGATATCCATTGATAACAAATGACATCCTTTCAACATTTGTCAAAATGTGTACATAAGCTCCTACCTTCCCACCACCAGCACACTTTCTTGTATGGTGAAAATAGTACACAACCCCTTCAAAGTAAGGTTTCAAACAAGGACAAAAGGAATTTATGAGTAAACCTGTATAAACAAGCACAATTAAAAAATAAAAGTTGTATACATATTCAGCAGACAAAACTAAAATTACCTGCAAACTTTCCACATCTGCAACCCAATCCTTTGCCTTTTTAACAACATCTCTGAGAGTAAGAACATTGGGAAGGTAGAGAGGAATGCTACAGGCTTCATTCACCATGACCTCTAACACTTGTAATCCTTGCTGTGGCCTAAGTGCAAGTAAGAAATGTTCTAGTAAATATTTTTTAGGTTCTAAGGTAGAAAAACTCCACTTCTGACATAACATTTTTTATGTGAATGGCAAGAGATTCAAGGATACATGGTTCCAATTCTTCATAGGCAGATGGTAACAAACAGATGTATCATATTAAGTCACACCCTATATTCACAATAATAATATGATGCTGAATGTTTAAGACACACCCACGGAAAGGATGTGACACTATGATGACTAGTAATTTGTTCTGTATAATTCAACGTGACTGTAAAAAATATTCAAGTTATGTCCTTCAATCTCTTGCCATTCATATTAGGAAACCAACATTAAATCCAATGAATGAAAATTAAAATGTTTAACACTAAACTACCTGAATATTATTTAAACTTAACATTCTCTCATTAGGCTAAAACAAGTTCTGACAATGATGATTTTTCTCACTGGAATAAAACAAAAGATTATATTTATATTTATAACTTACACTTCTCTATTAAAACCCAGTTCAAACATACTTAGCCTGAAGACAAACTTTGGCTTTTTCTTCCCACCGTTCTCCAACAGTCAGTAGTTCTTGAAGCTGAGCCATAGCTTTCTCCACACTCGGATGAGGAGGAAGGTTCACTCCAGAATCTAAAAGTTTCCTCAGAATGTCTAGTGTTACTTCCATTGGGTCAGCTAGAGAGGATTTCATCTCTTCCAGCCAGCGTGTTTGCACAAGTTTCTGGAACACAATTAAATAGCTAAATATTTACTCGTATTTTAAGATTGATTCACTGCTTCATTTTTCATATAAAAAATGAGATTTAATACAAAAAATTATAGGAAAACAATTCCTTGAACAAGAATTTTTTTTAAGTAAATTAATTTTCATCAGTGATATGAAATTCATATTTTAGCATTTTATAATTCTCAAACTTAATGAGATTCTCGTGTTCTACGTGAAACTATTGTCTAGGTCAACAAAGGGTACAAATATTATAGTTTGATAAGTGCCTAAAATAATTTTGAGGTATAGATTATTAGTGGATTTGTTTACGTTTCAGAATTTCTTTCCATTAAGAAATAATCTTTAGTATGCTCAAATTTGAAAACATTCATGGATTAAAACTGCTTTTGATATATTATCATTTAGTATATCAGAAATTACTATTACACATTAAAAATCCTCATTATACAAAAATATCAAACAAACATTACTTTTGAGTGGAATTAATTTTTAAAGATAATTTCTTTCAAAAATTGACCAAAAAAACAACAACATGATATTAAGTATTGGAAATGAGGACCTTAAAGAGACCCTGAAAAATGAAAGTGCTTTCTTTTGTTTTCATTTCCTGCTAAGTATATATTACATACTACCATAAAATACCCATGCTCCACTGCAGAATTCTAAGGTCTCCTCATGATTGACAAAAGCTTCAATGTACCAGTCAAGCATCTCCATTATCTTAGTTACTTCTATAGCTACCCTACTGTGCAAAGTCTTCAACTGATTTGTCTGTTACTATTTCCCAAATTTTATTCAACTCTTTTTAAAAGCAAATAGTTTTAATTTAGCTTCTCAAATTCGTTTTTTTCTTCCTGTGTTTTTATTTGAATTATTTTCATTATCTGAATTCTCCAATATTCTCCAACTGATATTTTTCTTCCCGTTGTTTATTGCCGTTTCACAAACTTAATTCTATTCGATTTTTTTAAATTCTCTTATTTGTATCAGAATTATGGGGCTTAATGGCTATAGGGCAAAAATTGGCCAAAATGATTTTGAGTCAAATCCCAGGTGCACACCCTCAGAATCCCCTTAGTATGCATGCAAAGTTTCAGGTCCCAAGGTTCTTTCCTCTCAGAGCTATGGCAGTCACACACACACACAGAGACAGGCTCTTTTATTATTATAGATATTGTTACACCTCTGTGTTCGTTTGTTAATTTCCCGTATGTATAAATTCTTCCCAAGGAACTTCACAGATACAAGTTCTTCTTAAA
>NW_013665871.1:658124-665040 GCF_000517525.1 Limulus polyphemus | reverse complement strand
TGATTAATCTGTCTCACGTTATCCGACGCATTTATATAAGAAATAGAGGGCACCTAGCACATACTGGATTATTCGTGATGTTTCCCGATCCTTCTAGAATATCATGACGTGTTACCAGCGTCACGTGACTACCGCTGTCGTGACAATATGTAATTCATCCTGTTTTCATAGGTATCTTTACACAATATATCATTCCTAATTCTTGTTAAACAGCTGAAAAACTGTATGATACTCCCTTCATATGAACTGAAATATTCATCGATTTGTAATGGAAGAATGGAAAACTTGATATTTTAATTCAGAATAACTAATTAGAAAAACAGTGTTACTCATGTGATAAAGTATTATTCTATCCCTAGCATGAATTTTTAGCATGGTTGGGCAAGAGTGCATCACATGGTGTGAAACATTTTTCATTGCTGCCTTGAAAGCTGGGCAACATATTGCATCAATGTTGCCCAGTTATAAAGGCTGTTTCCATGTATACATGATGTCATAGCAAGACATTTCCAATTATAATTTTTTTGCAGCACAGTGAAAACATGCTGATTCATTTAGGCATAATTACAAACAATTTGCTCAAACATGTAAAATGAATGTGGACACATCTTATGACATAAAATTTCAGTTACTTGCAGATGAGGAGCTGCAGAATTGTTCAGGCAGCACAAATGTGCAAATGATCATTCTTTGCAACAGTGAAAACACACACATTCATTTAGGCCTAATGTATAGACAATGTTGGAAATTTCACCACAATTCTAAGTAAATTTTGTGCTCAAGTTAGACAGGTGTATACTTTATATGCTTATTGGTATGATCACATGATGATGGGCTGATATATTTTGAAAACTAAACAATTTCTAAATCTTGATGATTTATCATTGATTCTCAAAATGATATCAAAATCTTCAATATAGGCCCAGTGACATAGGCTAAATACACTATGTGACAGCACCAGTAATCCTGGACACAGGAGAGAATGTTTAGAATAAGACAATTATTGGTTGGTGATTTGTTTCCCTCATAATCACTTGATTAGTGTTCATAGTCACCCAAATTAAAGAATAACTGTACTTCAAAGTTTATCTTTAAGCTAATTTTCAAATCTCCTCTTTCTTTTCATCAGCAATCCACATTTAATTTTTTTTTAAATCACAACCACTTGCTACTCTATCACAACAAAGATTACGTGCCAGTAACCACAAATGTTAAAATAATTAACTTTATGTTACATTGAAACCAGAATGCTAATCCTACATTAGCATCTATACAGACTTAGATAGATAATTTTAACAGACTGAAATTGATATAAATTTGTGTGATAAAATCTCTTAAAAACAAATATGTAATTTCAAGTTTTCCATGAGAATATGCCTAGTCTGAATGCTCAACAAAAACTCAAATGTAATGCCTAAAGATAGTTTATGTAACAGTTTAGTATTTATCTTATCTGGTACTTTCGATATAAATCTGAAGAAAAAAATAACTGGAAAAGAAAAATACAATTTTCATTCAAAGCAACTTTAGACTTATTCTTCATATACAATTATTTAGGTATTGTAAAAAAATAACTTTTTACTTACATGTTTAAGCTGTAGCACCTGAGGAAGATCTACATCTAAAACTAAGCCATTATCCAAAGCTCTTTCTAGTTTCTTGAAATCTGGCATTTCTTGGTCTAAAAGCTCTTTGGCTTCTTTTTCAAACTGAATCACCTGTTCCACCATATCCTGATGTTTGACAGAGTAGACAGAAACCACATTATCATAATTTACAAAAAACAAACAGTCCTTTATGGTTACTAACTTTACTCACATCTACCCATTATATAAAAATGTTTTATTTCATTCATGGTATTTTAAGCAGCAGCACTGAGTTCAATGATGTCAAGGGTTATTCTGCCTTAATTCTCAAGTGGGATAAGATTTCATTCTCTATGTTTAGGTCTCATAGAAGCTAAAATGTTATCCTATCAGCAAACAAAGTGAGAATAGTCCATCAAAAATCTCAACCCTACCTGTTAACTACATTTAAAACCAAAACTTCTCGATGCAACAGTTACATTACCTATTTTGGTACTTTTAGAAACAACCAAGATGGTATATTTTGACTTGTAGAATAATAAATAAAATATTATGTTTATAACATGCAGAGAAGCTGATTAAAAATAATTTTAATCTACAGTTACTAATAATCATAAAAGATTCACAACCTGCTAATTTCAGACTTGAAAAAAAGGCCTACTGTGGGTTTTGAAGTAACGTTTAAGAACAAAATTTTTGTGGCTTTGATTCATCATGAATTACATTGAGAAATTGGAGCATTAAAATGTTTTAAAACATATTGTGCAAATTTTTAACTGGCATAATAAAACAGCTTGTACATTATTAAAAAAAAACTTCAAGCTATCAACTGATAAACTTGAAGTAATACTATGATGAGCTGTTAAATCTTTTGTCAATTCCAAAAGAATGGTGATGTTCAAAGAGCCAAATGATGTATTTGACTAAGAGCTGTGCTGAAACTAAGTTCTTTATTATTTACTTTGCACCATGAAAATTAATCTACAGTAACAATTCTACCAAACAAGTTGTCACAGTTTTCTTTTTTCTTAATAGTTATATCTAATTTTGGAAATATCAAGCAGTTGTTTTCCACCTTTTAAACTGCAGAAGTTAGTCTTGATATATTTGATTTATGAATGAATTGTGTTATCAAGAATTATTAGCAATGATCTCACCTTAATCAGAATTCCTTCTTTGATTCCACATGGAAGTTTCTGTATCTGTTCATAAAACAACTGAAGTTCTTCTACTGTAAGTCGTGATCCATACTTGCTCTCTAATGACTGCCTGTTTCTGAAAGAACATTTGTTACATTTAATTAAAGAATAATTAAATGCACACTACAAAACAGTTTAAAATAACGCCGTCCAATCTTTAACAATTAATCTAAACTGTGTGTGTAATGTATTGTATGATGACATAAATAAAGATAAATAAAACTAAACCTTACACAAACTCTTTTGAATCAGCTGTTGGTACCTACTACATTAGTTACAAGCAAAAGTACCTGTCTCCAGTGATTGGAAAAGTTGAAATTAATCTATCAATTTAAATTATTTGATGGACTCTAAAAAAGTTAATTGTGTTATACTCTTGGTTTTACTTAGAGCCAAAGCTCTGAGCTACTTATTCCACCTACTGCGAAAAGTAAGAGCTATGAGCTGCTCAACAATAACATACGGTAAATCTACATTTTTATTCTTTAAGTTACGTCACATTTTGAACTGTGAATGATAGTGTGATTAATTCCTAACAATTTAGTGTAGAATATCATGCTTGTGAAGTAAAATTTGACATCAACATTATTCATGCCTGTTCTCACATCATTTTAAAAGTGAGCTTTGCTTGCTGCACAGCTTTTCTAATGGGAGACATACGAATGGCTCAGACAGACAGCACGGTTCACAATATATATATTAGTTATACATTTTTCTACACATTATTTGACTTTATAACAAACTTCTTTTTCTTCTCCATAATGACCTTAATCCCAACTAGTCAGGCAGTAGTTTTATAAACCAAAAATATTTACACTTGAGTGGCTGCCCCAAATGGCAACCATATAGAAGAATCATGTTTGGTGACAAGGATTAAAACTTGCAACCCTTAAATTGTGAGTCGAGTGCCCTAACCACCAGGCCATGCCAGGCCCAACTTTATAACAAACTGAATCTCTCAAACTTGATTGCATTGCTGTATGTAAAACTTTAAAAATACAATTTTTCAATACAAAATCCACTATATGATCTTGCATATTGTTAAATTTTCAAATTGATAACTCACCTTGTTCTGACTTTTCTACTAAGAAGTTGCTGGGCAAGAGTGGAAAATTTCTCAGCATCTTGAACGACATCTTCTAATGCGTCTAGCAGTTCCATTTTTGGAAATTTGTTAGCTTCTGCTTCTTGGACCAACTCTTTTAATTCCGTAATATCTTTGTCACAAAAAACATTATGTTAGGGTTAATGATATTCCAAAGTGTAATTTTCCTAATGAAAAAAAAGTGCTATGTGCAACATGGAATATAAAAAGGTGCTAAGAGCACTTTAGACACCTTTTCACACTAGAAAGATGACAAAATGAGATGCAATGAGAAAAGTATATAATTATCTACATGCACACATAAACATTTACAGAACAATTCAACACGTTACCTTTACCATTTTCAAAGTTGTTCTGCAAAAATGATCTCACCCACAGTTTTGCATTACTGATATCCTTGATAGAATGAGTGTGGGTTGGAATTTTCCTATCTATAGCAGCATTCTAAAGGGATTGGGCTTAGGTGATTTTTCACAAGAACGACTAACTAACACTTGTTAGCTTAGAAAATGAAAACGTTTCTGGGATTTTGTGGGTTAGGTCACTTTTGCATAACACCATCCAAATAGTCTTTTACTGATATCCAGTACAACTGTAAATTCCAAGCCTCACTGATATATTTATTATATTACAACAACATTTCTATATCATGATGTATTAACTGTAAATATCAAATATGCATCATTTTAGTCACAAAATGATAGCTAACAATCAGAATTTTATATTTTGTAGCATATGTTTTCTTTACACATAAAACCTGTCCATTTTAAAGAGTGTTTGATAAAAAATTAGGACAAGAATTAAAACAAGTTACTTGAATATTTACAATTTAATTAATTCATACAATTATTTGATCAAGGAACACAAATCTATTAGTTCATTAAACCACATAACTTAAGTAGTATTTAAAATAAGTTATGAAAGCCAGAAGTATTTTTAGAAATCATCTGAAACTAAACCTTATAATCAGTAAGGAATTTACCATTATTAACTTAAACTTTCTGTTTAAAATCACATTTTACAAATGAAAAAAGGTAATATAAAACATTGGTAAATATTAACTGTAAGTTTAATTAGTAAAATGAAAATTATCTCACCAAGTTTTTCATTCTCAGGAGCATGTAATGCATTTTTCACTTTGACATTCCAGTTTTCGAATGACTCGGCTCTTACTTTCAAACGTTGTAGCATTATTCGTAGCTCATCAAGAGTATAACGATACCTGATCAAAATTGTGCATTAAAATTGGAACAACTAACACAAGCTGAACAGAGACAATTTATTAAAATGAAAGTAGCAGCATAAAAACAGTTACAGTAAAAGCTTTTATTATCTGGCATCTGCTGGACCTGGCCAGTGCTGGATAGGTGGAAATTCCAGTTACAAAAGCACTTCCCTTACAATATTTTACAGGAAAAGTTTTGATACTTGTTAGTATTCTAAAATACAGTATTTCTACATCACCTATAACAATAACAGTTTTATACAATAATAAATGTTGTACAAAACCTTAAACTGTATAAAAACATTTATAAATACAGTATTTTAAGTATTAATTACAATATAAACAGTTAACTGAAACTTGTCAGCTGGAAAGAACATAAACAAAACCACAACAGCATCACTAAGCTACAATGAATATTTGTATTTGGAGTAATTGTAAGTATCCAATTACAAGAGCTTTCCAGATATTAGGTCATCAAGAAATCACTGTCTTGTTTTGGAACATTTTCAGTAACCACCATCCAAAAAACGTACATCACGTATAATAGTTAAATGAACTGCCTAAAAGTCATGTTAATGTAGCCTATATAATGTGTAAGGTTTAGTATACTCTAATCCCTTATAGGGCCCGGCATGGCCAGGTGGTTAGGGCGCTCGACTCGTAATCTGAGGGTCGCGGGTTCGAATACCCGTCACACCAAACATGCCAACCTCTGCCTTTGCCCGGTCCCAAGTCCAGGATGAGAAAGGGGGAGGGGTTGGGCACGGGGCTAGCAACTCCACCCCGTAAAACCAACCTGCTACAAGTAACTGCAACAACACCTTCCGTTGGCGAGGTGTTGTTGCGGCCCTATGCTCCACTGGGAGTTTACTTGTATAATAAAAAAATAATAAAAAATCCCTTATAGAGACACACATATGGCATGTAATGCTGTTTGAATACAAAAAGGGAAACAACGCCTCTGTAGCCACAAAGAATATCAAAGAAGCTTATGGAAATGTTTTGAACATTTGTATGTGTCAACAATGATTCAACAAATTTTGTTCAGATGACTTTAGCCTTAAAAACTGTGATGGCAGGGGCCAACATGTTGGAATTGATATTGATGCTCTGAAGACGCTTGTTGAGTCTAACCCAAGGCAACACACTCATGAAATGGCCTTGAAATTGCATGTTTCTCATGAAACAATATGTAAACATCTAAGGAATATGGGAAAACACCTTAAATAAGGTGTTTAGGTGCCTCACGAACTCTCAGATGATCATCATTTCCAATGTGTGAACGTTGCCTCATCTCTTTTGGACAGAATTGTCACTGGTGATGAAAAATGAATTCTCTATGTGAATATTAAACGCCAAAAACAATGGCTCAGTCCTAGACAAAAACCACTTCCGACCCCAAAACCTGGACTCCATCCGCAGAAAGTGATGCTTTGCATTTGGTGGGACATCAAAGAAGTAATTCATTTTGAACTCCTAAATCCACAGCAAACTGTCACTGCAGAGATCTATAGTCAGCAACTGAAATGTTTAAATCAAGCCCTTCATCAGAAACGCCCTTCAATCGGAAAGGTGTTCTTCTTCTCCACAACAATGCACATCCACATGTGGCACGTTTGACGCAACATAAGATTATGGATTTGTGTTGGGAAGTTCTCCCCCAACCACCATATTCTCCAGATATGGCACCATCAGATTACCATCTTTTCCATTCACTGCAACACCATCTTAATGGAAAAACGTATGCAAATGTGGAAGGAGTTAAATAGGAAATCAACATGTTTTCTGCTTCAAAGCCAAG
>NW_013665871.1:636732-658083 GCF_000517525.1 Limulus polyphemus | reverse complement strand
AGGATGGAGACTATTTCATTTAATAAATGTTTTGTTTTGATATACAAGTTGTTTGGGTTTTTTTCATCTAAAAAAAGTGACATTAATTTCTTGGCGACCTCACATAAAGATGTCAGATAACAAAGCTTGTATTATATATGGATAAACTAATAACTTTCAGTACATAAATAAAATTTTTCACATCAAAGTTATTCTTAAAACTTTTTTCTTTCTTAAAAATTCACATCAAAAATTCCTTGATAATGTTATTTTAGTGAAAAAACTAAAATGTATAATTTGGACTTTCATGTATACCCTAAATACAATAAATCTGATCAAACATATATGACAATATAAGTCTACCACATAAATATGAGGAAAAAGCCATAAATATAAAATATAACAATACCTTAAACAGTGTTTGCTTGGTGGACAGGAGCACAATTTTTCTTTGTGATTGATACAGACTAGTTTACCTGGAAGAAAAAAAAAAGATAAAATAATATGTTTTTAAAGAAGAGTGATACCATACAAATACATCCATTAAAATTCCTCATTCTTTAAATACATAAAGATTCTCCTAAATTATATTCAACAAACTGTCATGATTGCTTTACTCCTTCAATTTTCTTCTACCATTCTTCCCCTTTTTTTCTTCCTGTGCATAACATTTACAGCTCAAACAAGAAATACAAATGAAAATCCTTAATCCTTAAAATATTGGATAACTTTTATAAAGTCAAATTTCTAAAGCACAAAATTCAATAAATTTTGTTAATATCTGTAATTATTTTGTGCAAGTACTTTCATAAGAACTAACTATATTTTTGATTTACTTAAAAGTAAGGCAGAATGGATGAAAGTTGTTTCATGAATAAGAAGGAAAATAAAATATAATACGGTTTCTCCTTTCATTACTTCAAACAACTGCAAGCTTTTTTCTCGATACCTTTGAGTTCATTCAAATATTGGTGATGATATGAGGAACTTTTATCAAAACTACCCAAAGTTTTGACATGAAAGTTTACATTTTCCTATACCAAAACTGTATTTCTGATAATACTTACCTCCCCTCACACTTTACCTTTATTCCGATGAAAGGTTCTACTGTTTACCCATCTCAGCAATGGTATGAATTCTACCTCATTTGCTCCAGTCTTCATACCCCACTATATTGACCCTAACGATTTTAATCTCTCTCCACCTTCATCAATGCGCCCTCTATACTCGATCCATATACAAGTTCCCTGTTATTCTTCTTTATTCACTTTTTCAAGACTGGCAAGATTATCAGATCTGAACACCAGCTATCATGGAGAGGAAGGGCGGGATAGTGTGAGAAAAGATAAGTATTATCGGAAATACATTTACGGTATAGGAAAATGTAAGCTTCTGAAATACACTTACCTCCACTCACACTTTAGCTAGAATCCCACATTGATCAGGTGGAGTGGCCGGAGAGGACAGGATCCACACAGAAAGTGTCTACGTAGAAAAACAGGTGTGGAAAATCGAGATATAATAAAACACACTAGTGGGGATCTGCACTAGTTCTAGTATGCTCTTCTGCTAGAGAAAGTAAAATCTAAACGTGGGCAATAAATGCCAACCAGCTACAGAGTGAACATTGTTCATTATTATGAGATTCGTCCAGGCCACGACCACACAAACAAGGTTCCACATATCGTTGTTGTTATTATAGTGCTGTGGACACAAAGCTAGATCCAAAAGGTAGTGGCTAGGGCATGGGGACTGCAATATGATATGAAAGAAACCCAACCTGAAAGTTACACGATGTTGCATGCGAGCCACTGGAATTACGAACGGTAAGCAAACAACATCCAGCCGGACAAGTCTTCCCCCAAACTTGAAGCTCAGAATGCAACAAACTGAAGTCTGAATTAGGAAGCCAATTCACACCTCACACAACTTGAAGAAATAGAGATCATCTGTCCTGGGATTACAAACCAAAATCTTAACTCCTCCACCTGGGAGGCAAGGTAACACCTCCTACCCCATAGAATTACAGAGAGGATGTGGAACAAATCAACTTTAACCAAAAGCTCATGGATGTGATGATCTGCATGCAGAATGACGAGGAGTCGAGGGCCCTTTTCCACGACCATGAAAAGTAAGAGAATGACCAAAAAGAAGGGCCACACTCCCACGACGAGATAGCGAAATGTCATCTCTGAACCAGAATTACGAGGAGGCTCCTGCATAGGCTGGACTGGTTCCCCACCCAAAATCTGGGAAAACCATCCAGGATTAAAGATGGGAGGGTAACCAGCTTTGCCCTCTTCTCCTTGAGTGAAATAAAGAATACAAACATAACTCAGGAGGAATAGACCTCTGTCCACCATTCCATCAACTGGAAACAAAGTTGTAAGGACTCCCTTGCTCCATTATAAGAGAGGGGGGGGACTCACACTGGAGAATCCTGAGGAATGATGCTCCATAGACAGTGCAATAGGTGAACCATGTTCTCTATTTTGAAAAGAAAACCAATCCTGATTTGTTCAATCCAGGAGTTAGCAGGGATGGGCAAAGTCACTTTATGCTTTACTCATTGTATGTGATATTCTATATCAAATAATTGTTGACCACCAGGAACGCTACAAAGTGGTCTCATGGAACACCCCCATCTCAATAGAGCCTGTTGCTACCAGGAATTTAGTTATTAGTCTAATGCGGATTAGTAAAAGCATACCTGGATCAAGCAAAACTCACCACTGAGTGGGATCCAAACGAGAATGACGAAAAGTCACATGAAACAGAAGGATCCTGATGAATAAATAACCTGTGACATGATCCCTGAAATGCTTCAATGCATGTCACGTAACATCAGAGAGCCTGAATAGGGTAGCATAAAAGATGATCTGGATCTGAAGGGTTGTATAACTGGGAAATGGAGAGAAAAATGGGAAATGGAGGGAAGATGAATAGGAAAGAAAACCTTATCTCCTTCCCTACCTGGTGCAATTTTAGGTAGAAAGAACCTTGTCTAGATAAAACAGAACATAGTTGGAATGGTACAGTATCCTGTAAACATGGAATGCAAACACAACTGAACTTTGACCCCACTAGCTAATAACAAAAGAAAACATGTTTTAAGTGAAAGATGACATATTGAACATGACCCCAAAGGTTCAAAAGGTGGACATGATACTGCATGGAGAACCAAGATATCCAAGTCAGGAACCTCGTAAGGATGACAAGGATGGATAACCCAAAATGATTTAAAAAGTAATGACAAAGCTGAGAATTCAAAAACTTTTCTTTGCATAGAAAAATAAAAATGAGCTTATAAGGCATCCTCATATAGGCCAACAGCCAAGATTGCCAAACCTTTGACAAACGACCATGTCAAAAATTTGAAGACATGTTGCATAGTGAGACATGAAAGATTACACTTATGTCTGAGAGAGCACTGATGATAAGTAAACCATTTCCTTTGATAAAATTCAAAGAAGAATGCCAAATGGAATGTATTGATAAGTACACCACTCAACATGTAAATCCCTGATGACGTATGATGAACCTCATAAAAGCCATGCGAAAAGTTAAATAATACCAATTGCTGGATGAAAAATGTCCGATCAAGGTTGAAGTAAGAGAGGACCAGAGAGAATGGGAAAGAAGGTAACACTCCTGAAGATGCTGG
The DNA here is from genome assembly GCF_000517525.1 of Limulus polyphemus. Classification (NCBI taxonomy): domain Eukaryota; kingdom Metazoa; phylum Arthropoda; class Merostomata; order Xiphosura; family Limulidae; genus Limulus; species Limulus polyphemus. The sequence continues at coordinate 654,440 of NW_013665871.1, read as the reverse complement.
AGAAGTGGAAACCAGGGCTGACCTGGCCAATATGGTGCCACCAGAAGAACTTGACCCGGACTTCAAGAGAATCAGGGCCAGAACCTTGGACAGCAGATGAATCTGAGAGAATGCATAAAGATGGAGACCCATCCAATCCTGGCTGAGAGCCTCTACTCCCAAAGCTAGAGGATGAGGTACTATAGATCAGAAGAATGGGAGCTGAGCATTCCAATGCATGGTGAAAGCCTCAAGCTGTGGTGTTTCAAAACAAGAGTAAATCCAACAAAAAACTTGAGGAAGGAGCATTCATTCTGTGGGAAGATCTCTGTTGGGAAGAGAAAATTGGTCAGCCATTAGATTAATTACCCCATGAACATGACAAGCAAGGAAAACAATCTAGTGTTTGTGTGCCCAAAGAAGAAGATCCACTGTTCAAAAACAATAAACACTGGAGTGAGTGCCCCTTGCTTTGAAAAGGATGAGACTACTGTGGAATCATCCAAATAAAGCATTACCACCTTCCTTGCAACAATTTGAGACACTGAGTCATAGCTCACTGAAAAGCTAAAGATTCTATGAGATTGATGTGAAGAGAAGCTTCCTCTACTGTCCAATGTTCCTTGAATTATATGTCTATACAAAAACTCCAGCCCTGAAGAGAAACATCTGTGCACATATGTATCTATGGCCATTGAGGTGGTAAACACACCTACAGCTGGGTTATTTCTGTTCAACTACCAGCTGAGATCCAGCATATCTGTGCAAATGCTCCACTGTCCCATAACAACCACTGAAGGTCCCTCATGTGAGCCCAACCTAAAGGAATGAGTTATATCAAGGATGCTCACATCCCCCAAAAAAAATAGAATTGTGCATGCTGGTGGAGAAGAACCACCTGTTCAGTGGCCTGAATAAGTAGAGGAGACATTTGGCCCCAGCTAAGACTGGAATTAAAAGCACCCCTAAATGTATGAGGTACAGTGTGGGAGTAAGAATAGACTACTACTTTTTTGATACCAGCTTCTGATACCAGAGTTTAGGTGTGTAGTTCTGCAAAATAGTAGGAAGGGGCAAGAAGAAGCCAGTCATCCATGTAATGGTGAGTGTGAATGCTAAGGGGTGAAGATAACACAAAAAAAAGCTCTTACTATCTGATGTAAACAACATATAGAGTAGAAGTGAGGCCAAGTGGTAGAGCACAAAACTGAAAAACCTGACTATGACATCAAATTTTGTCATCCTTAGTATGGGTCACTGAAGGGAAAGTAATGACTCCATTGTAAACTGAAGAGGTTGGAGGAAGTGCTGGAGACATGAAAAGTTGATGACTGGTCACCACTTGTCTGTCTTTCTCAGTACTACAAACAGCCAAGAATAAAAGCCCTCGAGTGAGGATGTGATGAGCTTTATGGCCTATATGCAGAAAATCCTGGACAGCTTGTGCTCAACGATTGAATGTAAGTGGGTCTTTGGAAAGTGGAAAGCCAACTGATATGAGAGACAGAGGAGGAGAAGACATGGACTGAAGGCCCAATCCCCTTCTCAGAAGTTGAATGACCTGCTGATCTGTAATGAATGTCTCCCATACAGACATGCATCCTCTGAGATGAGACCCCACAGGACTCGACCCCATAAGGAAGTTGCTAATACCAAAATCTGCACTCTACCCTGGAGGAGAATCCCCACTAGTAAGGTCGAAATCACACTCATGTTCCAATGGATCATGCCATTGAAGCAGGAGGTCTGGGAACATAAATAGAAAATAAAGTAAACCATCCAGTAGAAGAACTTTGGGAGTGTCAAGAAGCCAACGTAGAAAATGAAGAATGGAGGCAAGCCTCATCTAATCAAGATTCAATGGATTCTGGAATTCCTGCAAAGCAGACTGAGAAAAGGAGCTTCTCTCAGATCCCTAGGGGTCAATGCAGGATGGCAAACTCCCTCCAGTAAGGCATCTCTCTCTCTAAAAGATCTTAGCAACAAACCAACCAAGATACCAAGGAGGAAGCATAAGCTTATAACATAACCAAAGTGGAAGTCAATCAATGAAAGGCCTCAGACAACAACTGCAAAGATTATAAAAAATGGAAAACAGTTGTAAGTGACAGACAAATTCTGGAAAACTGTGATTGTTTAAGTTGAACAATGGCATCTTGTCTAGAGCCCCAAACAGGAAGTAAAGTGTCTAACCTCTGTATATAAGGAACTGTATGTCCTTCACGAAAGTGGTCTCCCACCCCCACCTCTCCAATGCATGGGTAATATTAGAATTGTGAAGTGGTAGAGGAGGGGCATCAGATGGTTCTGCGTCTGAGAAGTGAACATGAGTCTTCATATTTAGAAAATGTCTCCAACTCAAGCCCCACGAAAACATCTAAGATAATTCAAAAGAAAACATTGCAAATGTAGTATAAGCAATGAAGAGAAACTAGCTGTAAACATGTAAGACCATCTTCATAATTTCTGCCATTGAGAAAAAGTAAATAACAAAGAATAACGAAGAGCTTATATATGGATTGGGTATAGAGGGCGCATTGATGTAGGTGGAGAGAGTCACAAGATTATAATCACTAAGGGCAATATAGTGGGATATAAAGACTGGAATAAGCAAGGTAGTGTTCATACCAATGCTTAGATGAGCAAAGAAGGGAACTTTCATTGAGATAAAGCTAAAGTGTGAGACGAGGTAAGTGTGTTTTGGGACCTGACTTACCATTTTGAGTATGTGATTTATGAGTCAAAACACTACTGTTACAGTGAAAGCTGGAGGACCTAAACAATAAATTAGCTATGAACTGCTAACATGGTCAAAATGTTATAGCTAGATACTGGATAGTACATACTTGACTCATTTCAAAAGGTATTTTGATAAGCAAAATAAAATGGAATAAGTGTTTTTTTTGGTAAACAGGAAGTTGAGTTGATGGTCAAATGAGTCTGTCAGAGTCAGTCAGTATAATCAGTGATCCCAAGGCTACTGAAACAAAAAAGTTCAGAGAAAAAGTCTCAACAGGTAAGTCCATGCCCATAATTTTCTCCTTTTAAAAGTACTATACAGAAACTACCTTTAGTAAGTATGTTTAGTTTTGAGTACTTAGAACATTTTAATGAAAGTAACTACATCTTTGAAGTTACAATTTTATTAATACTCATATACTTTATGCTGTTGGAAATTTGTGTCTGCATAAAATCTATCTATATGTAAACTTCCTAAAGTCAATGATAATTTCTTATCAAAACAACCTTTTGTACTCTCAGTTTCACACACACATACATCTGCCTGATCCTTTATCCTGATGGTTATTAAAAAAGCATTATATTAAAATTTACAGAAAAGAGCAGTATAAAATGTTATCAGTTAACTAAGAAATGAATCTTTCTATTAAGCCTATAAATTACATGAATGTTAAAGCTTTGCTTTATTCTTCAATAACACTTACTCATAATTAGCAAAGTGCATGTGTTTTGATCAGTTTCTCCAAATATACAGCAATATTAATTGCAAGAAGTCTATATGCACGCATGAAAGATTATCCAAATTCAGAACTTACTGCTATCACATGAACAGGTAACAGCAGAGAGGAAACATGTGGTTTTACAGAAATCACATTGACGTTCATCATCTGCTAGAAGTTCAAATGCCTCACGATCTGCTTCAGTCACACCCTGACAAGTGACATTTTTCAGTAATTTTTTAGCATCTTCATACATATTCTTATAACATTTTTCTCATTTAATCAAACGTTCACTTGTTCATTGGAGTGTTTCAATACTTTTTTTCATCTTAGTCATTATAAAAGAAAATGCATTAAAACATTAATACTTAAGTGTGTGTAAACAGATCACAGTTCGCATTAAAAAGATTCAATGAAACATAACTTAATCACACAATACATTTCATTATTTATACTATTTTACATCTAAAATAATCAATAAACACACAATTTTAATATTCACATTATTTGACATCTGGTTAAGTTTAAAAATGATCATGTGTATTATGTTTTCTGCAAATTGTTCTTTCCAAAGAAAACCCACCCATTCAAGAAGACACTTTCTTAACTCCTTCTCACTTTCTACCATCTCCTTCATATCCTGGAATGTGGCAGTAGCAATACTTATTTCTAAACTGTCAGGATCTGCTGCCATCTTGCAAATTAGTTCATCATGAGAAAACACACAAAAACGATGCAGGAGACTGTAATGGGAGATACACTCACGTCCAATCGACAGCTGTGAAAGTTAAAAATATATTTTACAGAAACAATTAGATGTCAGGGTAACAACCGAGATCCAAATGAAGTGAATATTGCTCATGCTTCATAGTTTTCAATCTAATAGTTCTATGGGTTATTATTCTGACACTGAAGACACATCAACTATTGAAACAAGTGAAAGCATCATGACTAGATTGCTAATAATGTGTTAAACCTAATCCATTAACATGTCAGTTACAACCCTTAAGTACATAGTGCTTACAGGTACTAGTGAAGAATAACACTGATCATTAAAACACACTTTCCACATTGTGTTGCAAAACATCAGGAGTGTTGGTATAGGGCATCTTTCAAAATGCTTAATAGAGGATACTGTTAGTGAAAGCAGCCACAATAAAGGCCAAATAATGCTTTCTAGTGAAGAAAAACTAGCAGTATATTCTGATTTTCATCTTCTATACATACTTAACTTGAAAGTGAAAAAAACTTACCCAGTCAGCTGGACAAAAATTTACAGCTTCTGCAAAATTATAGCCTTGATTAAATCCAGCATGATAGGAGCGTGGAAATGTAAGCATGAACTCCCCAGCTTGCTGATCCATCCTATAAATCTAAGTAAACAAATAATACAAAAAAAACTAGAGTAAAATAAATTTATTAAAACATGTTTGTGTTTTAATAAATAACCACAATGTTTCTAATGACCTTCCAATGTTCAACATCTATACACTGATGAAGCTAGCTAGACATGTAATAGTCATCTTGTATGGTTTTTCACTACCTTTGGTACAAATAACTGTTATTATTCAGCAATTTTCTGCCAGGTGCCCAATACAGCTGATTTCCATGTTTCCAAAGCACTGCTATTCCATGATCACTGGAAGGTTGTATTCTAACATTTTGAATTAACCTTTCAAGATGATTCCAAAATAATTAGATACAGGTTCTAAACAAGCTATTACAAAAGACTAATATTGTTATTTTGTAACCAGACATAAGTCATGCATATTTCAATGCAGGAAGCATTATCGTGTCAGAACAACACATTAGCCTGCTGACAAAAAAAGAACTCCATTAATGCTCCTAAAATGTGGTCATTTACAACAATATCTTGATTTCTATAGACAACTAAATCTGTAAAAGCTGTATAGCTAGATTCCATGCCTGATTTATAATATTAAAAAATCCCACACCATAATGCCACCACTATATTCCTTCACACTTGACATACAATCATCGTTGAATTGTTCACCTGAATCTCTCCAGATCTGTATTCAACCACTTTTAAAATTGATGGAAAAACTGTCATTACTTCACAAAATATCAAGTGCCAAGTACTGTGAAATGGTCTTTGGTACAGTAGATCCAAAGTGCCCAAGCTCCACAAGTATTTCACATATTGATTTTCCACATTTTCAACAGTTAGTAACTCCTCTTTTTTCAAAATCTTGCAATTTAGCACATTTTGGCATTTTTCACACAATTATGCACTAACAATTCAACTTAGTTTATGTAACACTGTGTTTACACCCACTGAGTTACTTTCCAAAGTATATCGAGTGGATCCTATTAGGAGGCCCAATTGTGACATTTTGACATCATGAAGTTATTAATCCTTACCTAATTGTGATTTGTAAAAATCACACTTCAACTTAATCTATTTCACACCATAATAGTCCTTGTTCATGCAATTTGATAATATAAATAGCATCACAACCACTCTGTATCTGTCTTATCCCAAATGGCCTGATGTGCCCTGGTGTTGGGCAAAAAGATAGTTGGCACTGTATATACTAGACAGAGTGTAGATAACATATTACCACTTCTTCTTTGCTTTAACTCATAAGTTCTTAGAACTTCCTAAATACAACAGATGTGATGACTTGCAGTCCTGAGCTCTCATTTAAACCTTGGGTGAAATGGATTGAGGAGTGACTAATTTTGAGCAGCTAGCCAAATTTTCACATTAGCATGGTCATTGGCTCTCATTTAAACCTTGGGTGAATTTGATTGAGGAGTGACTAGTTTTGAGCAGCTAGGCCAAATTTTCACATCAGCATGGTCATTGGCTCTCATTTAAACTTTGGGTGAAATGGATTGAAAGGTGACTAATTTTGAGCAGCTAGGCCAAATTTTCACATTAGCATGGTCATTGGTCTTCCATTTCTCAAGCACATTACTCACACTGGATATGTGTAACAGCAGATGAGCTGAAATACCTTGGACATTCAAATCTCTACTGTTGTATTAAAAAAAAAAGATTCCTGTTTGAAGATCTATGAGTTTGTATCATCATCATTTGAACTGGTTGGCTGTGGTAGTTAAATACTTTTATTAATTCCACAAGTCAGTCATCTTCCTTCAAACTTGTTGTCTATGGCAGCTGCTGCCCTTCATTAATTCCACAATTCAGTCATCTTCCTTCAAACTTGCTGTCTATGGCAGCGAAGGAAGATGACTGAATTGTGGAATAAATGAAAGTCAGCAGCTGCCATAGGCAGCAAGTTTGAAGGAAGATGACTGAATTGTGGAATAAATGAAAGTCAGCTAAACTTGCTGTCTATGGCAGCTGCTGTCTTTCATTTATTCCACAATTCAGTCATCTTCCTTCAAACTTGCTGTCTATGGCAGCTAACTTTCATTTATTCCACAATTCAGTTATCTTCCTTCAAACTTGCTGCCTATGGCAGCTGCTGACTTTCATTTATTCCTCAACTCATTGCAACATAAAATGCATATGCAAATTGAGTAAGAACAGATCTTTTATTAGCTCATGGTGAGCATTTTTGGTAGCATAGTGTACACGTATATACAAGAAAAAATCATTGTAAATACCGATAAATCTGATATAAAGATCCCAACCCTCAACTAACATAAAATTATATAATCCAACTTTGAGTACTTATAGTATTTCTCAAGGATTTTGAAAGTAGATTTAATAAATCAATATCTAACATAGACATTTCAGGTTTTCATTTAAAGCTAATTTGGATCCAGCTTTTGGTCCTTACCTATTGCCTAAAACTCCCAATTTAACGTACTTACACAAATAACTGTTAATACACAAGTTATATCCTGAAAAACTTAAAACAACTTCTGTACTAGTAACAATTAATTTTTAAACAGCTATATCTCTAAAATAGATATAATCCTTCAAGTATATGAACAAGAAAACAAGATCAACCACAAAGATTGCATACCCTCACTCAGCAGCTCCTTTTCGAGATTACATACTTATATTGGATAACATCAAATTTGGCCTTCAAAAACTCAGATCCAGAATGATCAATTATCCAGATCGTTTTTTTATAGTGTGATGAGTCTCAACCTTGATATGCCAATGAAATTTGGTACAAATCTGATCACACATTAGAGTTATTAACCCAAAACCACAAAAATGCTCAGTCTCCCCATTATAACAAATGCTTCAAAGTGATCCAGAATCCAGATATGGATCAAATTTGGAGAGGACTGTCCCATGCCGACTTCCCATCTTGTGTAAAATTTTTGTATACATCAGTCAATTGATTTTCAAGATATACTCATGGAAACACAGACAGACAGACAGACACATACACACACACACACCAAATTGCAATACCCCTTACCCCCCCCCCCACCCACACACACACCCCTCCAGGGTCGAGGGTAATCGACAACTAATCTAGAGAAGTATTTACAAAATTTAACTATTTATGACTAACATTTGGAAAATTGTTATCAAGTACATGAGGGTAATTGTACACAGATAGGAGAATAGATACTATAAACAGATGTATAGGTAGATAGATAAATACAAAAGTACAACTTTTTTTTTGTCCATTATACCTTGACCCTTAGGATAGTCACAGTAGCATGATAAACAAACATAGTTTTTGTGTAAAAGATGTTAGGAACTGAGCATAATGTGAACTCAGAAAATACGACATATAGGCATTTATACGTGTGTTAATATATAAATATGTAAATAAATAGTGTACAGGAAATAATTGTAACAATTTCCAAAATCTAAATTTTCAAACTAACAATTCTTACATTGGAGTATATTAGATCCAGCTAAATACTGCTATTTAACTTAAACTACTAGATTCAATATCTTTTCTTTCTCACTGACCAATAGCTGCAGCTAACTATACTCATAACAGTGTTAAGAAGCCTCTACCTGACAATGCTGGATCCACAGAATGTAAGTGTAACAATTCTCTACCTGACAACACTGAATCCACAGAATGCAAGTGTAACAATCCTCTACCTGACAACATTGGATCCACAGAATGCAAGTGTAACAATCCTCTACCTGACAACATTGGATCCACAGAATGCAAGTGTAACAAGCCTCTACCTGACAACATTGGATCCACAGAATGCAAGTGTAACAATCCTCTACCTGACAACATTGGATCCACAGAATGTAAGTGTAACAAGCCTCTACCTGACAACATTGGATTCACAGAATATAAGTGTAACAATTCTCTACCTGACAACATTGGATCCACAGAATGCAAGTGTAACAATTCTCTACCTGACAACATTGGATCCACAGAATGTAAGTGTAACAAGCCTCTACCTGACAACATTGGATTCACAGAATATAAGTGTAACAATCCTCTACCTGACAACATTGGATCCACAGAATGCAAGTGTAACAATTCTCTACCTGACAACAATGGATCCACAGAATGCAAGTGTAACAATTCTCTACCTGACAACATTGGATCCACAGAATGCAAGTGTAACAATCCTCTACCTGACAACATTGGATCCACAGAATATAAGTGTAACAATTTCATTCAATAAAACTTACAGGAACCTTTGAAGACATGAGAATATTTGGGTTCATGATAGTAACAAGTTGGTGAAGTAGATCTGGCTGAGTTTCAAAGAGTTCAGGAGCAGCACTTTTCATAGCACTTTCAAAATCTTCAGCTTTATCTCCTGGTACACCGTACCACGTCTTCGGTTCTCCCCTGGTTTCAAAATTAAACATAATAAAGTCACAGGTGCTGTAATAGATGTATTTATTACATTCAATTTAATATCAACTAAGAAATAAGATATTCAAAAGATGAGAAGACAGCCAAAGAAAAGAAAGAAAATCTAGCCTCATCAGATGAATTTCAATTTTAACCCATTTTCTTCTTGACTGTAGATTCTTTTCAAAACTTTCCAAAATCATAAAAATAAGTATTTATCTAAATCTATATACAATAACAGTTATACAAAAAAAGAAAATAATAATTTAATAATTTAAACAGAATCTCACATGTGACATGTATAATTTGGTGATGTCACACTTGTAGATTAATCATCTAAAGTAACAATACAAAAAATACTTTAAATGCTGCCTACTTAGTAAGTGTTTGTATAATCTTACAGATTTCTGCCCTCAGTTACTGAACCTTGAGTCATATAACTGATTTAGAATATAAAATGAATTATTTTACAAAATGTAGAAACTTTATCCAAACAAATGTAATATGACAAAAGTTAAATGAAAAACTCAGTTACAAAGCCCACCAATTTCAGATTTATTATCAACAACACTAATATCCTTTTAAAACAAAAAAAGGAGGGTAATATCAAGTAAATCCTTGTGGGATTCAAAATAGTTAACATTTACTTTCTAAGCTTATAATCTTAACATTTTAAATAAATCACTTTCAACCTTAGTATTCATGATTTTTTTAGGAAAAAAACAAAATTAACTCACTGGAAACTATTACAAAAAAATATATTCAACCAACATTATTATATCTGAATGACATTTTGGACAACCATGCTATAAAAATATGCTGAAGCTTTGACATGAAGCCTATAAAAAGAATGGTTACCCAGAAGAATGCTTGAAATAAAATGTAATAATTAAGACATTGATTTTACTGCTATCTTGTTCCATCATGACAATATCATGCAAACGTTCAATCATTGAAAAGTAATACATCTTTTGTCTTTAGGTTTTCTTCATTTGGGACTTCATAATAAAACAGGAATTTATGAGAAAATAGAATCCATATATTTAATTATACAAGTCAATGTTATTCCTCATTTGTTTAGTTGAAACACTGCCTCTGATTTAGGTATGTTCAAGATTTAACAAAATATAAGCAGGATGCAATCAAATTATATCATACAAATCATGCAATACAAAATTTATTACCTCAGAATACTGAAACACTGACCACTCCAAAATACTGGTAAGTTCATCAAAAACTGTGTATTTTTGCTTTTTATATAAACCAGCTATATCTTGAATACAGTTTTAAGCAATGTTCTTGACCCCTTGATGCTCCATACATTTTAAACTATATTCTTGACCCCCTTGATGTCCCAAAGTTTTAAGCAATGTTCTTGACCCCCTTGGTGTCTTGTACATTTTAAGCAATGTTCTTGATCCCTTGATGTCCCATAAGTTTTAAGCAATGTTTTGATCCCTTGATGTCCCATAAGTTTTAAGCAATGTTCTCGACCCCTTCGTGTCCCATAACGTTTTTAAGCAATGTTCTCGACCCCTTTGTGTCCCGTAAGTTGTAAGCAATGTTCTCGACCCCTTGGTGTCTTGTACGTTTTAAGCAATGTTCTCGACCACTTGGTATCCCATAAGTTTTAAGCAATGTTCTTGACCCCTTGGTGTCCCGCAAGTTTTAAACAATGTTCTTGACCCCTTGGTGTCCCGTAAGTTTTAAGTAATGTTCTCGACCCCTTGGTGTCTTGTATGTTTTAAGCAATGTTTTCGACCACCTCGTGCCTCATATGTTTTAAGAAATGTTCTTGACCCCTTGATGTCCCATAACTTTTAAGCAATGTTTTTTACCTTTTTATGCCCCATAAGTTTTAAGTAATGTTCATGACCTCTTGAGGTCCTGTACATCTTAAGAAAAATGTTATTGTACCTTGATGTCCCATAAGTTTTAATTAATGTTCTTGATCCCTTGATGTCCCATACATTTTAAGCAATGTTCTTGACCCCTTGAATCATGTCCCATAAGTTTTAAGCAATGTTCTTGATTCCTTGATGTTCCATAAATTTTATGAAATGTTCTTGACCTCTTGAAGTCCAGTATCAAACCATACATGGAGATTTTTACCAAAATAGTATATTTCACACTACTTCTGTTTCTTACCAATGAAGGTAGTTGATCGAATAGCTCCAATGATCCTCATTGTGCCAACAGAAAGTAGAAAAACACATCCCCACATAGACCCACGGAATCTGTTGAATCAAAGTGTTTTCAAAAGCTATATAAAGTATTAAATTATTTGCTGATATTTCTTCTCTACAGTTTATGAATCATCAATGTTAGAGAATAAATTATCCTCTTGGATGTACCTCAAACGTTTTTCACTTTTGTTTTTTGTTCTTTTACAAATGATGTAATTGATATTTTCATCTCATATTTATTCATCTTTTGTTTAGAAGTTTAAAGTAAACTTATTTTCCAAGATAAGAATTGTTATTACTTATCATTCTTTACAAAAGATAAAAGATGGATCTCAAAAGACAAAATTCTGCTTCGTAGTTTAACTATTAGAAGCATTTCGTATTTCAGAGATCAAAATAGGTGAGTAAACAAACAATAATCTTCCATAGAAATTAAAATTATCAAGTATGTCATAAATACTAATCTTAAAAATAAAAAAGCAGCAACCTGTGTTAAGTCAATAAGAACTACACATTCTTGATAAAATAAATACACTTTGTAAAAATAAAGCAACTTCTGAAAAAGAATAGTCTACTTGAAATAAAAAATTATTCTCTAAAACATACAATGTTAAAGATCATTCAACTCTCAAAATAATAGGAAAAATACATAAATAATGGAGTATGGTTGAATCACACATCACATGTGCTTTACTGTTTCACCATATAAAATAAATATTAGTTTAGAACTGCTGTTAAAGAACAAGTATATTTGAATAAAAGTTGCAACAGAAGAATAATTGTGGAAAGTCTGAAGTTTGTCAAATTATGACAACTCTGATTGCCACTTTATGCTGAGTCCCTTTTTGACATCTTATGTCCTGAAGTAACTTGGATTTTCCCTTAAAAGCTATGCGAGTGCTTTTACATCCAAAAGTTGGACTTGAGAGATAACATGAAAGTGCTGAAACTTATTTTTTAATAGTTTATCTAAACTTTATATTAAACTACTTCTATTAATTATTGAATAAATATTTAGTTCTCATCTATATAAGCAGTTTGCTTTGATCAGAAATTAATATTAAGTACAATAGGCAGGTGTTTCACACTAGTTAAACCTAGCTGAAGAAGATGAGCAGAGTAATGTAAGGTTTTATTAGTGCTTGGAATTCACATACAACTAGCACAACCTATTTATTATGGGACTATGATTAATACAAGGTCTAATTATTTTCATCAGTGACGTAGAAAAAAAATTTAATATATAACCATCTAATAACAAACTTTGATGTCTGGAAAGAAATATTGAAAAAAATGTGCAAAAAAAAATTCAAAATGCATGTTTTCACATCATTGAAACTGAAACTAAGGCACAGTCTCTTTTACTACACTAGTATTACTTATATTACTCTTGGCAAATCCAGAAAAAAAACCTTCATTTAAATAAATTTCACATTACAGACTTTCTATATTTTGTATACTCAAAAATACAACAGGTCCCTTCCAATAAAATTGTTGACAGGAAATGTTGAGTAGACTGAAATGAATCAACATTCTTGCAATTAGTGACTACTTATTAAATTTCTCCTATGTCTTAAATACTTTGATTGTAACGTGAGATCCTTATGTACTGTACAAGCATGTCTTTCCATAATCAAAACACCGGAATTCTACGTGAGTATGCAAAGCAGTTATCAAAAAATATTCTCATCTTCCACTTCTTCAGATAATAAGTGCTGCAGGAACTACAGGCATAACGAAGATAACATAGAACAATAAATGAAGTGCATAGTGACTGAAAAATGTTAATTGTCTAAGAACTATTTCATTATTATTTTAGCTATGGCACTGAAATCAACAAATGTACATATATAAACAAGTAGTAAAAACTTTTAGATCAGTAAAAATTATTTGGATAATTTATATGAAAATGTTTCCCAAGTTGCACTAGTACAGAAAATGAATTTCTGTTAAATAACTTCTACAAAAGAAAAATATAACATTAATGATAGACTAAAACACTCCTTCCATTAGGATGAATATTTAATAGTAAGTTGCTTCCCTTTCAGGTTTATGCAAAATGAATTTTTAAATGATTTATTTCAAAAGAGATTGAACAATACAGTAGTGTATACTTTAAATGAAATGTATGGTAACAAAATTATGTGGTTGTGAAGTTTAACCAATTAATGAAAAAAAAACTAAAATTATTACCTTCATTCCATTGATATCAGCATTAATGTGTTTCAAAACAGAGTTTTCTAGGATGGGAAGGTTGTTGAGGTTCCAGCCAGAATTAATATATTCCTGGAAAATAAAAAAAGTTTTAGAAAAATAAAGAAAGAAGAAGATTTGGTTTGTTTTGAATTGTGCGCAATGTTTCACGAGGGCTAGCTGCATTAGCCATCCCTAATTTAGTAGTGTGAGACTAGAGGGAAAGTAGCTAGTCATCACCACCCACTGCCAACTCTTGGGCTACTCTTTTACCAATGAATAATGGTATTGACTGTCACATTATAACACGTCCACAGCTGAAAGGGCAAGCATGTTTGGTGGGAAAGGGATTCTAACTCGTGATTGCGAGTCAAGGACCCTAACCATCTGGCCATGCCAGGCCTAAAAGAAGTAGAATAAATTCATAAAAAAATAAGAAATTTGATACTGATAAGCAACTCCTACACAAGATGAGCCATTGCTTATTTTATTTGTGGTGTTTATAGACAAAATGAAAGTTCACGCACAAGTTCAAACCCTATTAGTAAGTTTGTTATAACAAAATATAATCACCTCTTCTCCTGGTAAAGCACATTTGTTTGTTTTTGTAGGAAATCCAGAACCATGCTCCATAGTATGAATATCAGCACCATATTCAACACACACATCTTCATTTACTGCTCTAACTAATCGCCAAAACTCTTTCTCAACCAATGAAGTAGGAACCAACTGTAAAAAAAAAAAAAAAGTTTTTTCATGAGGTATTTGCTTCTGTAATTAATACTTTAATTCATGACTCAACCCAACCCCCCCCTCCATAAAAAAGTAAGGTTTTTCTTTCTCTATTGCCTTCCTAAGTTTGTCATCAACCATAAACAAGAACCCTACAGCTTTGACAAGACAAAAAATTCTCAATTTCTTACATTCTTACAACTGGAATTAAACACTAAGATTTTTTTTCACAAAATAAGTAATAACTACACTTAAAAATGTGTAAAGTAGTGACATAATTAAACACATATTAGACCATAAAGAAAACATTTGTGATGCAAGCACACAATAGTGTCATTACCTTCTATAAACTGTGATATCCAATGCAAAAAATGATCATAAAACAAAGTATTATAAAATATTTAAAATCTATACTCTGTCATTTGTTTTTCAAACGTGAAGATTGTATGTTAAATCTCCATAGATATTTTATGTTAAAATTACTCGATGTTTACAGATTAAAAAAACTTTTATAGGTCCTACAAGTACTTTTTCATCGCATGACATTATATAACAGACATGCTTTAGGTCTTCAGCTCTGATCTTCAAGTTCTTCTCGCAAGTTCTGTGTGAAATGGTGAATAAGACTTGCTACTGCTTGGTTATGCCTAGAACTGCAATAAAGCATTATTTTCAATAGAAATAAAGTAGTGTTGAAAGCAAACCTAATGTATCTATATCAATGATGTTGCTAGAAGCAAGTTAAATGCATGACAGAACTTTACTAGATAATATCAAGTATGTGTGTGTGTGTGTCTGTGTGTGTATGTATATATATATATATATATATATCATATTTGTATTTCTAACACCTATAGAGAGTTTCTTATAAACTGTACAAGACAAAGCCTTATTATTCAGTCTTCTTAATACAATTATAAACCTGCACTAATAAATCATATGTCTACATATTGTATGCTTTCAATTCATATCATCTACATAGTAGCCACAAAAAAGTTCTTGGGATAAAACAGACTTCAAACAGAAGAATGTTAATAATTTTTAAACTCTCCCATAAGGACATGAGTTCAAAATAAAATTTGTAGAATAAATATTTACAAATAAAACTTGAAAATGCTATAAATATTCAAGTATCTGCAAAGTAATTTGGAATGTCCTTCAAAAGCTTTACAAATGTTTTAAATGGTGCCACTAAACTATAAAGAAAACTTTTCTGGTGTACAGTGTGATAATATTACTGTGCTGTTAATGTAAAGTAGCCTGTTAGAAGTACAGAACTCACACAAACAGAAAGGATAATAAGTTACACAAAAGAAAAATTAATCTTTCAAAAAAAAGAGTACTACATGGTAAAAAGTTAACTTGAAGAAAAACTTACTTTTTATTGTGGCTGAAAAATGTTTACAAAGTATTACTTTTTGTACTTCTTTTAAAAATTTTGTTTTAGTTAATCATCTCTACATGGTTGCATCTTGTACAACCCCATAAACTGACTCCTATTAATTAATTATTACCATATTCAAATCTTTTTATAACACTACTTACACATACTAATCATTTTTATTTATTTTATTTTGATGCAGGTGATGAACTTCCCTTGAAAGATCCACGTAGCAAATCCGTAAATCAAATTACTTTTTAAGGATAACGTATTTTCCTCACAATAACATGGTGGACAGGAAGGCAGGGTTACAAAATTCAGCAAGTTATCATCTAGTATCTTGCCTTATTATAATTATATCCCAGTAAGAAGTATCAATAAAGATATTTAATATCATAAATGTAATATGTTAAAGATCATAACCACAAGCTATTTCCAAATTTCATTCCTAAACTGACAGCTCATCAACCTTTGTTGTTTCTGCTTAAAAGTTCGGCCTTCAAAGACTCAGTTGGTGTTTCACTATTCTGATTACCATTGTTATTATATGTAATGCATGTTGTTTCAAATTTCTTTAGGATGAAAAATCAACTGAAGGTCAGATGTCAAATAAATAAATTGACAGATAAAGAAAAAAGTAAATTACTTTCTTTTAAAGAAAGCATTTTCTTTTTCATAGAGAGTGGGGAGGTATTAAAAATTGCCCCCCACCTCACAAAAAAGCTGGCACTCTGCCACTGCTTCCTCAAACAATCTGACATATTAAAGTAATCAAAGTTAGTTACAATAATATAGCCTCCTTACATGAGGTGGCATATTAAAGTAATCTGACTTGAACTGGTCAGCCATTTCTCCAAACTCCTGAAGGGTGTACTCTTTCTTAGCTTGCTCAAACCCAAATGCTTCTTGGGGCTTCTGCACCTCCTAAAACAACAGGAAGAATTCAGCTTTTATTATCATGAAATGAATTATAACATAGTTTTTCATGTTTATTTCTGTACAAAGGTCTTGTTTTTTAATTATTTTTTTTTGCTTATCCATCACTATAATATCATAATACTGACAACTTAGCCCAGAAATTACAGAAAAAAGATGTAATCTAATAAACAACTTCAATATAACAGGTTTGTTCTTAAAAACACTACAGACAGATAAGTATCACTGTCAGTGTAAATGTCAACCTATCCACAAAATAAAACTGGTAATATTTGAAGTTTGTAATGCCAAAAAGTCAATCATCAGTAAGAGCAGAGCCCTACCTCTGCAACACAGCGTGGGCACCTCCAGTCTCCTTTAGGTATTTCATGCAAAGGTGGAACAAGACAGAAATTATGGTAGCTGTCATCACATCCATCACACAGTAACATATTGGCTTCGGCATCTCCTCGTCCACATACATGACACACAATTAGATCAATCTGTAAAATTGCACAGATTAATCTCAAACCTTAAACACAGTGAATCTTCTAATGTTTTCTTCCTCTACTATTTATGATCTAAAATTAAAATTATCCATAAAATAAATTATTTTACCTGCTGGCCAATATGACTAAATAATGGAAATGAATGGATTTTTGATAATGTAAATAAAAACAAAATGCATGTAACAGACTGCATTCATTTCACCTTTCTCTAGCAGTCACTTCTGTCTTTTATACTATATACTGTATTAAACTGTGCTGATGATGTGGTAATCCTTATCATTATCATAGATTTCATGGCACAGATGGTAAATAATTTATTTTATTCACAATTGAAATATTTTAAGCCTGTAATATTTAACATCAGAAACACAGATATTAGCAGGATTTTAAGGAGAATTCTTATTAGCAATATATATATATATATACAATGTGTCATGATATAAAAGACTGTTTAGTTTAGATATTATTGATTAATGTATTTTTGTGAGTGAAAATTTGATTATTGTATAATTTTTGTTATAATAAGAGTTAAAAGCAGATGGTTGTAGGAAGTTTTGTAATAATTCATTGATGTTGAGACTATTGAACGTCATGTGCAATACACTGACATCGAGAATATA
>NW_013665871.1:628292-635903 GCF_000517525.1 Limulus polyphemus | reverse complement strand
GGCAGAACCAGTGCTGAGGTGAAAGGTTTATTGTACATACATTTAACTTGTTCCGAATATATATATATATTATTTGAAAACAAGTGAGTGAAGTGTGTGATTTATTGCTAACAAGTCACCTACTGTGGAAGAATCCTAAGCCCAACAACAACATAGTATATATTTATACTATTAACAAATATAACCAAAATCCTTTTTATTTTGACAATTGGCAAAAAGAAGAATATATATTTTTAAATTCTGACACAATGCAATGAAAACTTTGTATTACAAGGCACTCAACATGCATTACAAATTGAGATATAAACCTTGACATTTTCACTCATGGTTTTATTACAACAGAAAAGAAACTATTTACTTCTAAACAAGCACTGTTTATGATAAAACCAGTTGCATAGACTTGTTGAATAAACTTGCAAAATACTTGAACAGAAGTCATTAAATGGGCTATAAACCTTTCATTTATTTTTTAACTTAAAACTAAACTGAATCCACCCTAGTCAAGAATTGATAACTCAAACATAATCAATTACAAACAAGAGAAGTAATGTCCAAGATTGCCAACTATTGTCAATGAATTCTTACTTTGAAAAATATTGTTTATCATTGAGAATTAAGAGCATTTATAGAACAAGTAATCATCTTAATATAGCCCAAAATAACCAATTCAAATAAAAATGTGTAACATAAGAAAAAAGATTATCACTTGCTCCAATGATTAGTGACTTCTTTGAAGATGACAACAGATTATCAGCCAAAATATAGGATATAAACTAGTTAATAATTAGCATCTAATAATAGAAATAAAGGGGGAAAATATAGTATATTATTAATAATTAGATTTAGATGATCATATAGGCTACAAAGCATGCCAATAATTCATATCCAATCAATACGATCTTACCTTAACTCTCTCGCTACAGGCTCAATAACAGGAACCATCTTGAAACCATTTTGTGCTTGTTATAGTTTTCATGATATAACTTTTGTTATAACAGTAAGTGTATCTTAACTAACTTTTGCAGATTATCAGTAAACATTACAAGGCTTTCGTAAACAAAATATTGGATTTTTTAATTAATGATTTGCTCGTACATTTTTTTCTTTTCAAATGTTGACTATCCAACATGCAAAGTAATTTTGATTTTAAGATTATAAATACTTTTATGCATCAGAAAATTGTCAAATTTCACATGCAAATTTCAGATTATCAAGTAAACATTACAAGGCTTTTGTAAACAAAATATTTTAGTTTAGTTTAAATAACTTAAATCTCATTATACATCAATATATATTTCTTATTTTTATTTTATTGACCTTTCAGCCATGCCTGACTAACATTATAGAAGTTGCAATGATGCAGTGCACATGCGCTCATGTTACCATAGCCAAGAATATAAAACTGGCCTTTACAAAGTGACCTGTCTTGGGTGTGTTGTAGTGGAGCAGTATTTTGTAAAATACAATCACACTTCGGTTATAAAATATATATTATATACATTACTATTTACAAACAAGTTCTTAAATTTCAGTTACTTTTCTTAAAACATAGAACAGTAAACAAAGAAGTATAGCAAACATTTATCTTTTCTAGTTACAAACTTTGTACTCATTTGCTGCTTGCTGTAAGTTGCTAAGCCTTATCAACTTTTGCAGGTGGAGGATGTAAAACAAAATATTTTTTTAGGTTTTATACATACATTTTGAAATAACAAAAAATCATAAGTTACTACATCAATACCACAGAATTCTACTACAATTTATCAAGCTTAGTAACTAAGCTATATTTGGGTCTAAAAAATACAATTTTTTGAGCTCACTAATATCTTACCTTACCACTTGGAATCTAGCATGAAAAGAAAGTTTCCTGAGCAAAACTTCACAG
The DNA here is from genome assembly GCF_000517525.1 of Limulus polyphemus. Lineage (NCBI taxonomy): Eukaryota > Metazoa > Arthropoda > Merostomata > Xiphosura > Limulidae > Limulus > Limulus polyphemus. The sequence goes on along the minus strand of NW_013665871.1, from coordinate 634,018 downwards.
AGTCTGAGAAAACCACTTTTGACTGATTATACACACATCATTTGGAGAAGCAGATGTACGTAAGCAAGTATTTTCAAAAACTGAATAGGTGGGTGGGGTTACCTTATTTGATTCAATAAATCAATTAATATCTCAGAAAATAGAAGACAGGAGGTTCTTATCTGATATTCTAGCTTGTTGATATTGGTAATTTCAGTAACTAATTCATAAAAAACTATAGACTTTGTACTTGGACATCACAAACATCTAATTTGAACCAATGCTGCATTCAACATACCACGTGACACACAAAAATTAATATTTAGGAATTCTTTCAATATGTACTTTTGAATTAATAAATTAAGTAATATAGAATACTAAAATTTGAATTACAATCTACAATTTGATACCAAACTTATTGACATACATTCATAAAACAGTAGTTCAATAAAATTTTAATCATGAGTCTATAAACACAATGACATGACCTATGGTTAAGTGCATGAATTTATCACTACTTTTATTATCAATAGACACACAGTAAAAACAAAACAATACAAGACACATAACACTACTAAAACTGGCCCACCATGAATATTTGCCAAAATAGATCAACAGGTTTATACAGTTTAGAATTTATTTTTAAATGTTTCAAATTATACTTGACACACTATAAGTTAGCAAGAGTACTAAATCCTTATCAACATCTACTTCATCACAGTCAGATTCAGCTGAAATAGAATTAAAATACATTTTAAAAGTAATTCATATTGATATAGTATTAGTATTTTAATACATATCCTTACAGAAAAATACAGAAGTCTGTTCCAATCAATTTTTAAGTGTTAAGCACAGATAAATATATATAACTTACAGGATTAATATTTCCTTTTAACTTTCCAAGCTTGTACTGAGATGCCAAGAACTTTAGTGAAAATCCATGTTCTCTACCTGCAAACATATTAAATGCATGTAACTTAACCCTTAATATAAAACTTAACAGTGTATTGATAGAGCATTTTAAAAAGTTATCTTACATATTATTATTCCTAAAGTAAAAATAATAAACACTTCACAATCAATCTTACTGTTTACCTAAAACCTCCACTGCTCATAAAATAAACAAACAGGCCACAATTAGCATTTCACTTTACAGAAAAAGCAAAGCCTAAACAACAGTTAAACAAGAGCAGAAGCACATAAACAATACACACAAACAAACATAAAAACAAAAGTTTACAGATAACCTTGCCAAGCAAGCAGAAATAGCAGAGGCCCAATGAAACATGAAAGAACTGTAAACACCACCAGGAGCTTACAGTAAATAGCATGGCAACAGACAAGCAACAGAAATGTACTCACAAAGCAAGAATGACCAACTGAAAAGATGAGTCAAACATTTCAGGAAGCTCTTACACAGTCCACACCCAACAAAACTTACAGATATTCTTCAAGCAGAACACTCCTTACACATCAACACTAACCAAAGTGGCAAAAGTGAAATTAAGAAAGCCATATAAAAACAAAAGAATGGCAATGCACTGGGAGTCGAAGGTATACTACTGGAAACAATCACAGCAGACCTTACAAATCTAACGAAATGTTATACTAGCTGTTTGAACAGATGTGGGAGGAGGAAGAGGTACCGGATGACTAAAAAGGTTACAAATACTATAGAGGCATCAAGTTACTATATGTACCAGGAAAAGTTCTGAAGAGAATAATCCTAGAAAAGTTAAAGGTGGCATTAGACAAACATATGAAAGACCAACAGGCTGGCTTCCAAAAGGACGGATCCTGTACAGCTCACATAACTACACTATAGATCGTTGTGGAACAGCTGATGGAATGGAACTCGCCCTTTACATATCATTTATTGATTTTCAAAATGCAATTGACAATCTGGAGCATTACACTCTGTGGAAGCTTATGGAATACCATAAAAGTTCATTACCATAGTTCGAAAGATGTACCAATATTCATCATGCAGAGCAGTGCACAAAAGCTACTTCACCAACCCTTCATAGTAAACACAGGAGTTAGGCAAAGTTGTTTGCTGTCACCCTTGCTCTTCACCTGATGATCAACTGGATGATGTGGACTTTGTTGATGACACTGCCCAAATATTACATACATGCCAACAAATGCAGTGCAAGTCTTCTCAGCTAACAACAACATCAGCCTGGATTAGGCTCACTGTTAGCTGGGATAAAACCAAGATGATGTACATCAACAATACCAAAGACAAATCATCCTAGAGGGAAAAGTGCTGAAGGAAATGGACACCTTTACTTACCTGAGAAATGTCATTGGAAAAAATGATGGATAAGACAAATATATCCAAACAAGGATGGGAAAGGCAAGGTCAGCATTTCTAACTCTAAGACCAATCTGGAACTCCAAGGAGTTATCATGAAAAGGCCAAGCTTTGCATCTTCAACATCAATGTTACATCTGTATGGGGAAGAAATATGGAGAACAACAAAGGCAACAAATGACAAACTTCAAGCCCTCATCAACAAGTATTTAAGTACTATCCTAGATGTTCACTGGTCAAACACCATCAGAAATGAGGACCTGTGAGAAAGAACTGAACAGAAAAAAAACAGATGTACATATCAAACAAAGAAAATGGGGTTGGACTGGATACAAAATTAGGAAACCCAAAACCAATATCACCATGATCTCTAAAATGAAACCCTCAGGGTACAAGAAACCATGGCAGGCCTAGGAACAGCTGGAGAAGATAACTGGAGGAAGAGTTAAGGAAATTAGAATACTGTTGGAAAGAACTGGAAAGATTGGCCCTAATCTGAGTCCAGTGGAGAAGATTTGTGGATGACCTATGCTTCCTAAGGAGTGAAAGAATTTAAATTAAGTAAATAATTTACATATTTTCTCAAACAAAATCATATGATTTACCATTAAATACTATGTCTGATGAATGACCCCAATACCACAAGTTTCATCATCATCTGACAAACCACTGTCTTGAATCACATTCACATTGTATTACCCTTAGTCATCATCCACAGCATGCAGTATATTTCACACTAACACACACACACAAGTAAACAGTATTTTACAAATGCAACCTTAATAATTTAAATACTTGGGGAAAACCTTTCTATTTGGACAGGAATTTTACATGCACACTTTCTGTGAGCTCACAACATAAACAAATACAATAGAATGTATTCTAATTGTAATGAGAGTATCACAAGTTTTAAAATTAAACTTCACAATAAATAAAAATGCTTAGTTTCATTTGGCTAACTCATTATACTGTGTAATAAATAAAGAAGGGCTTACCAATTATAAAAACAGTACTACATTACAGTGTTTCAAGATAGACACAGCTGGCATATCAACATAAAATACTAAACATTTAGTATATTCAATCAAGTGGCTGTAAAACAAACAAAAATTATGATATTCCATGGAAAGTAACATCTGAGAATACCCGTAAAGGTCTATTTAAAGCCTAAAATTGGCTATCACTTGTCACAATATCTTGTCTCAGTCTATCTATAGTAGGTTAATGTTATGAGATACAATTAAATAGTATAACTCCAATTTTAAATGGCAGTATCATATGCACTATAAAGACATGCTCAAGTAAAATGAAAACATATATATATATATATATAAGACTGGTTTAACTCCTTAGACCAGAGCAGACAATTTACCCATCACACAGTGACAACATCAGATCATTTATGTCTCTTTGGCTGAAAACTGATCCAAACTATGTTATTAACCATAAAATTAAGAAAATTGAAGTTTTATAAGATATGGCAATAATAATTAAGAAAACAGGAAAATTATTTCAGCAGAATGTCCAAAAAATTACAGGTTTAAAGAGTTAATAAGTATATTAAAATGAAATTTGAGCTAACAATAATCAATTAAGAATTAAACAAGATCAAAGTTGCGGTATTAACAGTAAAATGCAACTTTGAAGGATAATATTTAATGTGAAATATAATGCCAATGATTGACAGGGCAGCATATTAAAAAATAGGGGGGCACAGAATAAATTGCTCAAACCAACATCCTGAATCCTCTCATATTTCTTAGATATCTGTGAATAACTTCAAAACTTTTCTTTCTCTCTGACACAATGTAACTTATGTTTGCTGATATTTGTAACTGAGGATGGACCTAATACAAAATGTGCAAAGTTTGCTAGCTTTAGTATGCTAAAAATTGCTCAGTTTTACAATAAAACAAGTTGTTCATCTTTAATATGAACAAACAATTTATACATAATATCTGAAGTATTAAAATTGCAAGAAATTATTCTCCGTTTTAATCAACACAGTATCAAACTGAACTTATTATCTGCTATATCAATGATAATATCAAAAATATTAATTTTTATGCAATCTTTGTATATTGAATTGGTCATGATATTTTAAAACAGCTTTCAGAATGGCAAACCCAGTAACTTCAAGCTGATCTCACTATCTGGCAGTGTTTTAATACAACTTTAAGAATGGCTAATCTGCTTGATTTAAGCCATCTCATTATCTAATGTTTTACAACAGCTTTCAGAATGGCTTATCCACTCAAATTAACCCCATCTCATTATCTACAGTTTTAAAACAACTTTCAAAATGGCTAATCTGTTCAATTTAATCTTTTAAGTACTGTTGGGTTATACTTGTCTCAGCATATATCCTATGAAAATACTTGGTACATGATGCTTCAAAAATAAGAATAATTAATTTCATTATTGGAGTATTTTTCATTATAAGATGATCTTGTGTTACTTTCACCTAAGAATACATACATAACATGCTCCATAAATAGCTGCTGCGATATATAACTGTTGGGACACATGTTCATAATGAAGATTTCAGAAACAGTACATGAGAAAAATTTCCAAATATGCAGGAAGCATTCCATATGTATCTTGTATCATTTATACTCACTTAACCTGATGACTACCGGTACTAACTTTCTTAGTAGGCAATGCAAGTGTGCATTTGTGAATTGAAAAAATGATAGAGAACTTATCTTTTAATGGATTTCTGATTTTTATAAATAGTAGCATAACATTCAATTATTTGTACAAAATTGTATTCTTTAATGAAGTTTAAAGAGGAATTTAATCCAAAAATTCCTAAAATACGTTTTAGACTGTAAATAAGCACCCTCTAAGAAGAAATGTTTTTTTCAAAAATTTTTTTAAGATATTTTTCTTCAACACTAGAGATTACAGACATATCATACACTATTTATATATAGTTTTCTTCTTGTCAAAAGTTCACTTAGGCCTATTCAATTACTTTAGAATTTCAGTTGACAAGCTGAACTATCTTCTCTGTTACTATCACACTAGTATTCTGTGTGTGATTCACTTAAAATTGTGGTGCAATTTACCATATTCGGTCTTCATTCTTCTGAAGATCCTCAGTTCTTTTTGTCAAAGTGCACTCAGGCTGATTCAGTTACTTTAGAACCATGCTTTGACGGAATAATTCTTCTTCTTATATCCTGTTAGTCTTATTCTAACATATTAAATGTTAGGCCTATCAATTCCATGGTATTTAACTTTTCCTTTTGTAACTTTACTTTCTTCTGCTATTATATGTATGCTGTTTCTGCTCATTTTCACACTATTTATATCTTTATCACTTAATCATTTGTCCGCTTTCTATATTCTCGATGTCAGTGTATTGCACATGACGTTCAATAGTCTCAACATCAATGAATTATTACAAAACTTCCTACAACCATCT